>NC_091434.1:71009448-71221948 GCF_964237555.1 Oryctolagus cuniculus | reverse complement strand
CTGTAGTATTGTTAATCTTTCTTTTAATAAAATCTATAAGTTGTTTCTAACTTTTTTATATTGCAGATTGTAATACATTGAGTTTCTTTATAAATAGAATTTTGCAAATTTAGGAGAGTTCTATATAATAAATTCCTGGAAATAGAAATGCTAAGCTAATGTTATAAACATTGAAATTTTTATTAGATCATGTCTAAGTGCCACCAAAAACTAAACCTGTTTTTTTAAAGGTAGGATTTCTTTTTTTAATAGAAAAATTTTATTTAATAAATATAAATTTCAAAAGTGCAGCTTTTGGACTACAGTGGCATTTCCCCCCCCATAACCTCCCTCCCACCCGCAAACCTCCCCTTTCCCTCTCCCTCTCCCATCCCATTCACATCAAGATTCATTTTCGATTATATTGATATACAAAAGATCAATTTAGTATATACTAAGTAAAGATTTCAACAGTTTGCACCCACACAGAAACACAAAGTGTAAAATACTTTTTCAGTACTAGTTATAGCATTACTTCACATTGTATAACACATTAAGGACAGAGATCCTACATAGGGAGTAAGTGCACAGTGACTCCTATTGTTGATTTAACAATTGACACTCTTTATTTATGATGTCAGTAATCACCCTAGGCTCTTGTCATGAGCTGCCAAGGCTATGGAAGCCTCCTGAGTTTACAAACTCTGACATTATTTAGACAAGGCCATAATCAAAGTAGAAGTTCTCTCCTCCCTTCAGAGAAAGGTACCTCCTTCTTTGATGGCCCCTTCTTTCCACTGTGATCTCACTCACAGATATCTTTCATTTAGGTCATTTTTTGCCACAGTGTCTTGGCTTTCCCTGCCTGAAATACTCTCATGGGCTTTTTAGCCAGATCTGAATGCCTTAAGGGCTGATTCTGAGGACAGAGTGCTATTTAGGGCATATGTCATTCTCTGAGTCTGCTGTGTATCTTGCTTCCCATGTTGGATTGTTCTCTCCTTTTTAATTCTATCAGTTATTATTAGCAGACACTAGTCTTGTTTATGTGATCCCTTTGACACTCAATCCTATCTTTTATTTTTTTAAAAGGTAGGATTTATTTTTTTTTTAAAAGATTTATTTATCTATTTTAGAGGCATAGTTACACACAGAGGGAGACAGACAGGGAGGCCTTCCATTGGCTGGTTCACTCCCCAGATGGCCACAATGGCTGGAGCTGGGCCGATGCAAAGCCAGGAACCAGGAGTTTCCTCTGGGTCTCCCATGTGCATGTGGGGACCCAAGCACTTGGGCCATCCTCCACTGCCTTTCCAGGCCATCAGCAGAGAGCTGGATCAGAAGAGGAGCAGCCAAGACTTGAAATGGCACCCATATGGGATACTGGTGCTGCAGGCAGAGGCCCAACCTACTTCGCCACAGATCCAGCCCCCAAACTAGATCTGTTCACAATTCTATGTGATGATAGCAAAAATTTCTGTACTTGCTTTTCAACTGTGAATTAGTAAAGTCAATCTTTAAGGACAGACTTTTGTTTTCTGTGATAATCACAATGCATTTTTGTCACACCAATACAAAATAATGCCTAAATATCATCAAATATCCATGAATATTTTCTTATATATCTCAATGCCATTATCACACATAAAATTAGCTATAATAGGGGCTAGCTAAACTGCTTCCTGTGATGCTGACATCCCCTGTGGGTGCTGATTCAAGTCCTAACTGCTCTACTTCTGATCCAGCTCCTTGCTGTTGTGCCTTGCCTGGGAAGGCAGTAGCAGATGGCCTGAGAGCTTGGGTCCTTGCACCCATGTGGGAGATCTGGATAGAGTTCCAGGCTACTTGCTTTACCCTGGCCTAACTGCAGCTGTTGCAGCTATCTGGGGAGTGAACCAGTGCTTAGATCTCTCTCTCTATCTCTCCCTTCCTATCTGTAAATTCTGCCTGTCAAATAAATAAATAAATCTTTAAAAAAATTAACTGAAAGATTCTATAATAATATAAAATATCATAATAATCACATAATACCGTAATCAGATTTCCCTGATACCTAGTTAGAATTAGTGCATACATTGCATGTGATTATTGAGTCTTTGAATCTCTTTTTTTTATAATTTTTTTTTAAGATTTATTTATTTACTTGAAAGAGTTGCACAGAGATATAGAGAAGCAGAGAGAGAGAGAGGTCTTCCATCCGATGGTTCACTCCCCAGTTGGCCACAATGGCCGGAGCTGTGCCGATCCGAAGCCAGGAGCCAGGAGCTTCTTCTGGGTCTCCCACACCAGTGAAGGGGCTCAAGGACTTGGGCCATCCTCTACTACTTTCCCAGGCCACAGCAGAGAGCTGGATTGGAAGTGGAGCAGCCGGGACTAGAACCGGCGCCCATATGGGATGCCGGCACTGCAGGTTGCGGCTTTACCCACTTCGCGACTGTGCCAGCCCCTGTGAAGCTCTTTTAACCTAGAATATTTCTCCTATCCTGTTTTCCCCTGCCACTTATAGGTTGCAGAAACTATATCAATTGTTCTGTATAATGTCTTTTTTGTGGTACCTTTATCTCTTATAGCTCTTATAAATACAGGTTAATCCTGATATCATTAAAATTCAACTTATGTGACAAAAGCAGTTCATAAATGGGGATGTATGCTTCACAAGCATCAGAGTATTTGCTTTTCTCACGTTTGATAATACTAAGATTGACAAATATATAATAGTCTTGTCCCTAAGTGGATAATTTCCCTTCAGGCAGGTGTTGTGGTGCAACAGTTTAAGCCACTGTCAGTGTGGGTTCAAGTCCTGGATGCTTCACTTCTGATCCAGCTTCCTGCTAATGTGTCTGGGAAAGCAGCAGAAGATAGCCCAAGTATTGAACCCCTGCATCGACACGGGAGACCCAGATGGAGTTCCTGGATCCCAGCTTCAGCCTGGCCCAGCCTCGACCATTGTGGCTATTCGGGAAGTGAACTAGTGGATGGAAGATCTCTTTATCTCTGTCTCTGCCTCTCTCTGCCACTCTGCCTTTCAAATAAATAAAATAAATCTTTAAAAAAATTTCCCTGGGGCCAGTGCTGTGGCGAAGCTGGTTAATGCCCTGGCCTGAAGCACCAGCATCCTATATGGGCGCTGGTTCTAGTCCTCTTCTCTTCTGATCCAGCTCTCTGCTATGGCCTGGGATAACAGTAGAAGATGGCCCAAGTCCTTGGGCCCCTGCACCAACGTGGAGGACCTGGAGGAAGATCCTGGCTTCGGATTGGCACAGCTCCGGCTGTTGCAGTCATCTTGGGAATAAACCAGAGGATGGAAGACCTCTCTTTCTGTCTCTACCTCTCTCTGTAACTCTGTCTTTCAAATAAATAAAATAAATCTTTAAAAAAAAGATATTTAGGGCCGGCGCTGTGGCTCAATAGGCTAATCCTCCGCCTGTGGCGCCGGCACTGCAAGTTCTAGTCCCGGTCAGGGCGCCGGATTCTGTCCCGGTTGCCCCTCTTCCAGGCCAGCTCTCTGCTGTGGCCAGGGAGTGCAGTGGAGGATGGCCCAAGTGCTTGGGCCCTGCACCCGCATGGGAGACCAGGAGAAGCACCTGGATCTTGCCTTCGGATCAGCGTGGTGCACCGGCCGCAGCGCGCCAGCTGCAGCGGCCATTGGAGGGTGAATCAACGGCAAAGGAAGACCTTTCTCTCTGTCTCTTTCACTGTCCACTCTGCCTGTCAAAAACAAAACAAAACAAAACAAAACAAAACAAAACAAAAAAACTGGCCGGCGCCGTGGCTCACTAGGCTAATCCTCTGCCTGGCAACGCCGGCACACCGGGTTCTACTCCCGGTCGGGGCACCGGATTCTGTCCTGGTTGCCCCTCTTCCAGGCCGGCTCTCTGCTGTGGCCAGGGAGTGCAGTGGAGGATGGCCCAAGTGCTTGGGCCCTGCACCCCATGGGAGACCAGGAGAAGCACCTGGCTCCTGCCATCAGATCAGCGCGGTGCGCCGGCTGCAGCGCGCTGGCCGCAGCGGCCATTGGAGGGTGAACCAACGGCAAAGGAAGACCTTTCTCTCTGTCTCTCTCTCTCACACTATCCACTCTGTCTGTCAAAACAAAACAAAACAAAACAAAACAAAAAAAACAAAACAAACCAACAACAACAACAAAAAAACACCTTGAGGAAAATTTTTAAAAATATATCTTATTTTTTGACAGATATATTTAAAAAAGATATATTTAAAAAATTTTTCTTCAAGCTTTTTTTTTTTTTTTTTTTCCGGCAGAGTGGACAGTGAGAGAGAGAGACAGAGAGAAAGGTCTTCTTTTTTTCCATTGGTTCACCCTCCAGTGGCCGCCGCGGCCGGCGTGCTGTGGCCGGTGCACCGCGCTGATCCGAAGGCAGGAGCCAGGTGCTTCTCCTGGTCTCCCATGGGGTGCAGGGCCCAAGCACTTGGGCCATCCTCCACTGCTCTCCTGGGCCACAGCAGAGAGCTGGCCTGGAAGAGGAGCAACCAGGACAGAATCCGGCGCCCCGACCAGGACTAGAACCCGGTGTGCCAGCGCTGCAGGTGGAGGATTAGCCTATTTAGCCGCGACGCTGGCCTCTCATTGCTTTTTTACAGAACTGGAGCATCTTTTCATTGGTTTATTGATTATAAAATGCTTTTATATTTGTTAGTTGTTCGTGTCCTTCATTGACTTTTCTGTTGAACTGTTTTCTTTTTCTGACACATTTTGGATAGTTTATAATCACAGATGTTAATCTTTTATCAGTTTTATACAAAAGTATATATAAGTAAAATTTTATTTATTTGAGAAACAGGTAGAGAAAGATAACTCTTATCTACTAGTTCACCCCAGATTCCCAAAATGGTTGGGACTGGGGTCAGCTAGACTGAAACTGGGAGCCAGGTATACAATCTGGGTTTTCCATGTTGGTGGTAGGAACTCAATCACTTGAGTCATCTCTGCTGCCTCCCAGGTTCTGCATTAGCTGGAAGCTGGAATCAGGAGCCAGGAGCCAGATCTGTGTATTGAGCCCAGGTACTCCAGTGTGGGTTGTAGATGTCTTAATACCTAGGCTAAATGCCTCCTCCTGAATATTGTAAATATTTTTTTTTCAGTTTGCTATTGTCTTCTGCATAGAAGCTTTTGATATATGTAGTTATTTTTCATTTTTTTTTGCAGGTCTTCATTAGAGTTTATATGCTGAGATGATGTAGGAGAATAGTTAATTATCTTCCAGATTCCTGTTCCCACATTTGACTTATAATGTAAATGAGATATATTTTGTGTATGGTACAAATTAGCAGTCAGATTTACTTCCTTCACTTAAATAATCAGTTTTGACCTAAACTAATTTATTAAAAGTCTTCTTCCTACCACATTGGATTGAGATTCCATATTCATCATATATTAGATTCTTAGATTGGCATACTCTTTTTTTTCTGGATTTAGTTGTGGTCCATGATGTTAATAAAGGCTTAAATTTTTTTTTTTTTAATTTATTTTATTTGAAAGGCAGAGTGGGAGAGAGAAAGACAGGTAGATAGAGATCTTTCATCCCGATTCACTCTCTAACTGGCCTCAATAGCCAGGACCGGACCACCTGAAGTCAGGTTCCTGGAACTTGCTCTGGGTTTCAGATGGTGATGGGAGGAATCCAAATACTATGCCATCATCTGCTGTCTCCCAGGTACACTATCAGGAAGCTGGGTCAGAAGTGGAGCAGCTGATACTCAGAGCTGGCACTCTCATAGGGAATGTATGCATTCCGGTGACATCTTTTTTTTTTTTTTTTTTTTTTTTAAAGATTTATTTATTGAAAGTCAGAGTTACACAGAGAGAGGAGAGGCAGAGAGACAGAGAGAGAGAGCACGTGCGCGCGAGAGAGGTCTTCTGATGGTTCGTTCCCCAATTGACTGCAACGGCTGGAGCTGTGCCAATCTGAAGCCAGAAGCCAGGAGCTTCTTCTGGGTCTCCCACGCGGGTGCAAGGGCTTAAGGACTTCGGCCATCTTCTACTGCTTTCTCAGGCCATAGCAGTGAACTGGATTGGAAGAGGAGCAGCTGGGACTTGAACCAGCGCCCATATGGGATGCTGGTGCTTCAGGCCAGGGTGTTAACCTGCTGCGCCACAGCACCGGCCCCTCCAGTGACATCTTAATCATTGTGCTAGACACCTGCCCCTACTGCAGAATTTTAATTAAGATAGTTTTGTATTCTGTTTTAAGGTTCAGTTTATTATCATTAATCATTTTAGAAGGTTTCCTAATATTTTTTGCACATATATGCACTTCCATTTAAACTTCAGAATTAATTTGTGATTAATTCTACTGAGATTTAATGTCAGTGCCATTAATCTAATGGCTTTAAATTTGGGGGTACTTCCTTTTAAAAAAATAAAATTGGTTTTTCTGCTTAGAGATATATAGTTTTTTTCTATCTAGATTTTTCATGTTTTCTACCTAAAATAATTTCTATATCCTTCCTATCAAGTTTGTTTCTAGGCATTTTTTGTAATTAATGAGGTAATTTGATGTTTGGCCACAAAATAACTTATTTGTGGCTATTTCAGGTTATGAATATAGAATAGTATACTTCATTTTTATCATACCAATCATATATTTTTAAAAAGATTTATTTATTTGAAATGCAGAGTTACAGAGGGGCAAAGTCAGAGAGAGAGAGAGAGAGAGAGAAAGAGAAAGAGAGAGGTTTTCCATCTGCTGGTTTACTCCCCAAATGGCTACAACTGCTGGAGCTTGGCCAATCCAAAATGAGGAGCCAGAAGCTTCTTCCAGGTCTCCCATGCAGTCAAAGGGCTCCAAGGACTTGGGCCATCTTCTACTGCTTTCCTCCAGGCCACAGCAGAGAGCTAGATCAGAAGTGGAGCAGCTGGGGCTCAAACCAGCATCCATATGGGATGCCAGCACCACAGTTGGTGGCTTTACCCACCAGTCATATTTTGAAATTATTGTAATTATTATAAGGAAGATTAGAAGGGATATATAGAAGTAAGTATATGAACTTTCAGAGTAGGCTCCAAGTATTTATCTCATTTGTCCATTTATTAATTTGGTATATTAGAAATGACTTAAGAATGGAACATGTAAGTTCTTTGGAAGTTATCAATTTGTACTTAATGGTTTATAAAAAGTGGAACTTATGGAAAGTCATTGAAAGTGGTAGGTTGCAGTTGCAGTTAAAATATGTAAATTCTATGACAAGATTTTCCTTTTTGTATTCTAAGTGGATTTTCTTTAGGGAAAATCTCCTGAGTGCCATTTCTGACATAAAGACTGTTTCAAACTATATATTTTAACTTGGTGCCTTAGTTATAAAAGACAATGATATTGGCTTTGATATTGGGCTGCTTTCTGTTATGAATTTTGTAAATAGAAATAATAATTGTATTCTTGGCTGTTTAGACATCACAGTTAATTTTTTTCTTTTTCATATTACAGGTTTTGCAAAAGGCATCAAATTAAATCAAGTTCAAATATTCCCTGTGTCCCCAAAGATTTACTGATGATGTCTGAATTTGTACTTCCAAGGTTTATTTTTTGTCTCATTCAGTACTTAAGAGAAGGCTATAATGAACCAGGTATGTTTTAATCCATTCTTTGTTAGTACTCTAAAGTTCACAATTCACAAAGTTTCAGCATTAATAATGATTTTTTGAGATATTGTATTTTTGATTAACATTTAAAAAGAGATTACTGTGAAATATAGAGACTGAAAAACACTTGAAAATAGATGCCCCATAGTAGGTATGGTTTGGCACTTTCTGCTTTTAAGATCGTGGATGTTTTTGATCAAACTTAATTGATGCTTTGCAGATGAGGAACTAATCATTTTATGGGGTTAAAGTGACTTTATTTATAATCATATTATGATACAGCAGGGTTAAGAAGCTGTATCAAACATGAAATGTTTGAATTTAACTTAGGGTTTTAGAATACAAACTATTTTGACCACTCTTCGTGCCTGACTTCCTACCTTCTTCCCTCTGCCTTTTCTGTTCCCTCCCTCCCATCCCTTCTTCTTTTTTCTTTCTTGTTTTATTAGAGTCTGTCTATTTTTATTTTCTTCCATATACACAAGTATTATATAATGGTTTATGATAGGATCAGATTACTCTCTTACATATTATTGGGTAGTTTGTATGGGTATAGGCATCATGTTAATATTAAAAAGAGAAAAGAAGCATTCAACTCATGATACTCTTACCTTTTGAGATTTAATCACAATCTTGACTACTACATTTATGGAATTAGATATCCATTAAAGTTCTCGATCTTACAGTGTGAATTATAGATATCAGTTAGGTGGCATGAAACACATTATTAACTTTTTATGATGTTTTCTATGTTTCTAATGATAACTACATTTTTGTTTTGTAGGAGAACTACATTTTGTATTACTTTTAGTGGTTTTTAAGTTATTTAATACTGTGGATAACCTTATATTTAATTTGAAACTATGGCATACATTTTTATCTTCTGTCTTTATCCTTAAACTGTGAAAGTGTTACATTAGCAGTTTTATAAGTTCTAAAATGTATCTTATTATCTTTATGTGAGCAAACAATTAATACATTCATACATTTTAAGCAAAAATAATGCAATGTTTTATTAAATACTTCTGCTTATTTCAGAATGTATTTATAAAAATACAAAAAAAGTTACTTTTAAAAAAGATTTATTTATTTATTTGAGAGGCAGAAGCAGAAAGAGAGAGAGGGAGGGAGGGAGGGAGGTCTTCCATCCGCTGGATCACTCCCCAGATGGCTGGAGCAGGGCTGATCCAAAGCCAGAAGCCTGAAGCTATATCTGGATATTCCATGTGGGTGCAGGGGCCCAAGGACTTGGACCATCTTCCAATGCTTTCCCAGGCCATAGCAGAGAGCTAGATTGGAAGTGTGCCAAGCATTAATTTCTGTCCGTGCGAAAACAAACAAACAAACCTGCATTTCTTTGTATTGATACAATTGTTTTGTTTTTATTTAAAAATTTTTTATCAGGATTTATTTACTTATTCAAAAGGCAGAATTAGAGATCTTCCATCCACTGGTTCACTCTCCAAATGGCTACAATGGCTGGGGCTGGGCCAGGCTGAAACCAGGAGGCAGGAACTCCATCTGGGTCTCCCATGTGGATGGCAGGAATCCCAGTACTCTGGTCATTTTTTGCTTTCCCAGGCTCATTGGCAGGGAGCTGGATTAGAAGTAGATCAGCTAGGTCTCGAAGTAGTGCTAATATGGGATGCTGGTAGCTTAACCCACTGTGCCAAAATGCCACTCCCAGTATCACTGTCTTAAAATTCAAGAAAGGACTTTGGCCGGCGCTGCGGCTCAATAGGCTAATCCTCTGGCTGTGGCGCCGGCACATGGGGTTCTAGTCCTGGTCGGGGCGCCGGATTCTGTCCCGGTTGCTCCTCTTCCAGGCGAGCTCTCTGCTGTGGCCCGGGAAGGCAGTGGAGGATGGCCCAAGTGCTTGGGCCCTGTACCCGCATGGGAGACAGGAGAAACACCTGGCTCCTGGCTTCGTATCAGCGTGGTATGCTGGCCGCAGCAGCCACTGCGGGGTGAACCAAAGGAAAAGACCTTTCTATCTGTCTCTCTCTCTCACTGTCCACTCTGCCTGTAAAAAAAAAAAAAAAAAAAAAAAAGGACTTGCTGTTTTCTAATTCAAGTGAATGCAAGGAAACTTGGAAGAAGAAAACTGTAGCTTCACAGTTGCATTGAGTTCTGTTTTTCATTTCACCCCACAGTCCTTAGATCCATGTGTGAGAGCCCCTGAAAACCAAGAGCAATCAATCATTAATGAAGTGTCTGCTGGGTTAGTTTGTCAGTCACTAGGGATAACATGAACATGAATAATGCACAGCATGAGCTTTATACAGAAGTGGGGTTTAGCTGCTTAAAAGATGTTGAATGAATTGATGTCTCTTTTCTTGGGCACACAGGTCCTCCCTTAGCTCCTTATATTTATTCTTTTTTTGTTTTGTTTCAAGATTGATTTATTTATTTGAAAGGCAGAGTTCAGAGAGGCAGAGGCAGAAATAAAGAGAGAGAGGTCTTCCCTCCACTGGTTCACTTCCCAGATGGCTGCCACGGCCGGAGCTGTACCATTCCAAAGTCAGGAGCCAGGAGCTTCTTCAAGGTCTCCCACATGGGTGCAGGGGCCCAAGCACTTGGGCCATCCTCCACTGCTTTCCCAGGCCATAGCAGAGAGCTGGATTGGAAATGGAGCAACTGGGTCTTGACTCGGTGCCCATATGGGATGCCAGCACTGCAGGCAGCGGCTTTACCCGCTACACCACAGCGCCGGCCCCTGTATTCTTCTTTAACCAGTTACAGCTATGTTCTAAATCACTCTATTCACAGATTTCTTTTAGACCCACATTATTCTAAAATATCTTTTTATTTTCATCTTTAATATTTAATATTAAATATTCTTTTTCATTTTTATCTCTTCCTTTAGTTCTATTTGATATATTTTTCCTGGTGGTTTTTTTTTTTAGTTTATTAAATTTACTTATGTCTATTAAAACAGTTATCTTTCATTTTAGTTTCTTTGACTTTCAGCTAACATGAGTCTATAATTTGGAATATGATAGGGGTTAGGTTATTTGCTATTATGCTTAAATTTAGAGCTTACATAATATTGTCCTAAAATTCTTACACTATCTCAGTATATTTGAATTATATCTTGTTTTATTCCAGGGTAGGATCTTAACTTTTTCTTAAATACTATCTTATTTTGAAATCATCTTGTAATTACATTTATAATTCTGGGAGTAGAGGACTTTCTGACCGAATGCTTCTTATACAAATTAAATGCTTAATTATGTTTTTTTAAAAAAGATTTATTTATTTATTTGAAAGCCAGAGTTACACACAGAAAGAAGGAGAGGCAGAAGGAGAGAGAGGTCTTCCATAGCTGGTTCACTCCCCAGTTGGCTGCTATGGCCAGAGAGCTGCGCCAATCTGAAGCCAGCAGCCAGGAGCTTCTTCCAGGTCTCCCACATGGGTACAGGGGCCCAAGCACTTGGACCATCTTCTACTGCTTTCCCAGGCCATAGCAGAGAGCTGGATTGGAAGTGGAGCAGCTGGGACTTTAACCAGCACCCTTGTGGGATGCCAGCACTGCATGTGGCTGCTTTACCTGCTACACCACATCGTCAGCCCTGCTTATTTATCTTAGGAAATAATTTCTTTTTCCCATTTTATTTCAAAGGACTGATTTCCTTAGCAAATGTACCTTAAGCTGGGGAGACACCAGTTTTACAGAATTCTTTTGGTTAAAAATAGAGATTTTTTGTTATAAAATACTAACATCTGAGTCACTGATTTTATTTTTTAAAAATATTTATTTATCTGAAAGTTAACGAGAGCAGGAGAGACAGAGAGAAATCTTCTATCTGCTCATTCACTCCCCAAATGGCCATAATGGACAGGATGGAGCCAGGCCAAAGCCAGGAGCTTCATCTGGGTCTTCCATGTCGGGGGCAGGGTCCCAAGCACTTGGACCATCTTCCTCTGTTTTTCCTAAGCCACCAGCTGGAATCTAGATCCAAGTGGAGCAGCATCCATATGCTTTGATGGCGGTACCTGAGTCACTAAATATAAAAGAACAAAATATTGTTATTCTTAGCCAAATATTTTAGGGACAGTTAATCTTAATTATTTGAGACATGTACACATGCACAAATATACATTCATGTGTTTTTTTAATTGTTGTTTTAGCAGCTGATGTACCATCAGAAAAAGACCTTAACAAAGTCCTTCAGCTTTTGGAACCTCAGATTTCCTTTTTAGAAGACCTAACTAAAATGGGAGGAGCAATGCGGTCTGTTCTTACTCAGGTTTTGACAAACCAACAAAACTACAAAGATTTGACGTCTGGTGAGTAAAATGTTAGGATAGAAGAAGTTTATGACTTACATTAGTATAATCATAAGAAATTGCATATATTAGAACTTCAAAGTAAGGTGAATGTTTGCTATAGAACACTAAAACTGCAAGTTAATAAAGGAACCTCTTATTTTATGGATGAGGAAAGTGAGCCCTAGGAAAACAAAATGATACGCTTAAGATCTCACAACTAATTTACATTGGACTTGGAAACCAGAATATAGATTTCCTATGTTTTGATATGCCATATTCATAATTACATTCTACTTCCTTTTCTTCAAACAATGACAAACCACTTTTATGTGTGCATTATTCATATTGTGGATTTTTGGGTTGTATGACCTGGAAATTTATAATAATATGGAGTTTAAAATGATAAAACATGGAATTGTTGAGTATTTGTGTACTTGGTGTGTTATAAAGACAGTTTTTGCACCTTTAATTTGTTCAAATTTATAATACAATAAATATTGATCATTTTATAATCTCACAGTAAATATTTTAAATAGTGTTCTTGTTGGCTCATGAGCAACATGTTTTGAAAATTGAAGTTCATTATGTTTCTTTAGAGTGTTGAAATTTTTATGTGCATTGTTTATTATATGTCATTTAGAGATAGACTTTTTGTAAAAAAAAAAAAGATTTATGTATGTATTTATTTGAAAGGCAGAGTGACAGGGAGAGACAGAGAATCTTCCATCTGTTGGTTTACTCCCTAAGTACATGAAACATCTGAAGCTGGGCCAGACTGAAGCCACTAGCTTGTAACTCCATGCAGTCTCCTATGTGGGTGACAGGGGCCCCCCTACTTGGGCCATCATCTGCTGTCTCCCAAATGCATTACCAGGCAGCGGATCAGAAATGCAGAGTAACCAGGGCTGAACTGGCGTTCCGCTATAGGATGCAGATGGCCTAAGCTGCGGCTTAACCTGCTGCACCACAACACTGGCCATTAGAGATAGTCTTGTCTGACATATTTGTTTCCTCAACACATACATATTAAGCATCCCTCTGTGTGCTTGACTCTGGTCTAGAAACTGTAGTGTAGTGCGGGGAAGGTGTGAGTAAATCATGTAATTCTAGCACTGCTCTTAGAACGTTTATGGTCTAGTGAGTGAAATGACATCAATAACATTTTCAAACCATAAAATTCTGTAATTGTAAGCTGTGGTAAATGCCATGAAAGAGTAGGGAAAGTGGTTTTAAAAGAGAGGCTAGATTTCACTGGTAGGGGAGAGATAGAGCTTCACTGAGGGAAGTGAAGCAGGCTTTAAAGCAAAACCTGGTGGGTGAGCCGGCGCCGTGGCTCAATAGGCTAATCCTCCACCTTGCGGCGCCGGCACACCGGGTTCTAGTCCCGGTTGGGGCGCCGGATTCTGTCCCGGTTGCCCCTCTTCCAGGCCAGCTCTCTGCTATGGCCAGGGAGTGCAGTGGAGGATGGCCCAGGTGCTTGGGCCCTGCACCCCATGGGAGACCAGGAAAAGCACCTGGCTCCTGGCTCCTGCCAGGATCAGCGCGGTGCGCCGGCTGCAGCGGCGGCCATTGGAGGGTGAACCAGCGGCAAAGGAAGACCTTTCTCTCTCTGTCTCTCTCTCTCACTGTCCACTCTGCCTGTCAAAAAAAAAAAAAAAAAAAAAAAAAAAAAAAAACCTGGTGGGTGAGAGGAAGTCGTTTAGCTAAAGGATGAGAGAAGTTACGTAGTATTGTGGTGAGGTTAGAGTCCAGGTAGAAAAAGGCAATCTTAAGCTTTTGGATATTGGGCTGTCCCTTAGGTCATACACAACATAGAAAAAGATGAGGTAGCTCATTTCAAGCCCTGGACAACAAACATTTCAGGACAATAAACATTAGATAAAGAAAAATCATGAGCTGAGCACCATGATTACCCTGGGGACAGCTTCCTGACCATAGTGCAGGAAGCTGGCATTGAAGCAGAGCCTGGTGGTCCCTCTGAATTAAGGATGCAGAGATCACAGTTTAGGGCACTGAATCTGTTGGAAACTATGGAACTTTGGGGGCTGAACACTGAGACATGTTGGGGGACTGACCTGGAGATCTCCAGAGTACTTGAATGAGGACTGGGTTACACATGCACAGGATTAGAGTACCTCAGGCTTACTTAGGAAGAAGTGGAAGCAGCCGGGACTCGGACCGGTGCATATATGGGATGCCGACACTGCAGGCAGCGCTCTACCCGATACACCTCAGTGCCAGCCCCTCCTCCTTTCTTAAGTATTCTGCTTTGAATCCATCTAAATGTTTGGCATTATGAGTACAGATTGTCAAATCAAATGGTAGTCAGCTGTTTAGTTGTTGTTTACCACATATCTTTCTGCCTTTCTTTACCATTTATTTTCTAATTCCTTAAAGGTTAGGATCATGCCTTCTTAATCTTTGCATCCCTGTGTACCTTGCACATGGTTGCTCACATGAGTTGAGTGCTTGACTTAGTAGGTTTCACTGTTGCTACAAACATGCTGTGCAGTCTGAGACTGTTAATGCCAAACTTATGCACAAAATTGTCGTCCAAGTGAGTTGATCATTCTAGGATTAAATGAACAAACTTCCACTCCATTAGGAAAATTTTGTATTATGTGCTTATTAGTTAATGAGATGTTTGCACTTAAGTTTTGAAAGGAATATATTCTTCTGATTTTAAATTTCTCTTAAATATTAGGTCTTGGAGAAAATGCCTGTGCAAAGAAAAGTCATGAAAAGTACCTTATAGCTTTGAAGAGCTCTGGACTTACATATCCTGAGGATAAGCTTGTGTATGGTATGCAGGAGCCATCTGCTGGTACTAGCACTCTGGCAGTTCAAGGTTTGTCTATATATTTTTCTTTCCAGTATTGAAACAAAACACCCCCTTAAACTTTACTTATTTTTGAGGAAATTTATTTTGAGCTAAAAAAAGTCATTCTTCACAAGAAAAGCACTAAAACTGGTAAAATTTAGAGGCAAAAATGAATAGATTGGCCTAAGAAGAGAATACATTTCTCTTAAATAGAATTTGGTTACTTTATTAAAGCTCTGGTTCTAATTCATGAGAAATATGGTAGTTGCTATTGAAGAGTAGCCTAAAATTTGACTAGCTCACAATTTTAGTAAACAAAGTTTAAAACTAAAGAGAGAGAAAATACATTTTCTGAAGTAGAATTCACAATTGTTTCTTTCTTTTTTTTTTTTTAAGTTTATTTTCATCTACTTGAAAGGCAGAGAGAGAAAACTTTTGTCTGCTGGTTCAATCCCCAAATGCCCACAGCAGCCAGAAGCCTGGAGGTCTATCTGGGTGTCCCATGTGAGTGGCAGGGGCCCAAATACTTGGGCTATCATCTGCTGCCTCCCGAGATACATTATCAGGGCTCTTCAGGGAAAGTGGAGAGCAGGGACTTGAATTAGCATTCTGATATGGAATGCCAGGTTTCTAAGCAATTGACCTGCTGTCCCACAACACTTGCTCTTGCATTTTTGAAATTTTTTAAAAAGATTTATTTATTTACTTGAAAGTTAGAGTTACATGCAGAGAGAAGAAGAGGCAGAGAGAGAGAGAGAGTCTTTTTTTCTGCTGGTTCACTCCCCAGTTGGCCGCAATGGCCAAAGCTGTGCTGATCTGAAGCCAGGAGCCAGGAGCTTCTTCCAGGTCTCCTACACAGGTGTAGGGGCCCAAGGACTTGGGCCATCTTCTACTGCATTCCCAGGCCATAGCAGAGAGCTGGATTGGAAGAGGAGCAGCCAGGACTTGAACCAGCGCCCATATGGGATGCCGACATTTCAGGCAGCAGCTTTATCTGCTACTCCACAGTGCCAACCCCCCATTTTTATAATTATTAAATCTGGATTTTCTCTGGAGAATCCCTATTGAAATATAGCTATTAGGTAAAAGTTTAGTCAAAATAAATATTGAATTTTGCCAAGATAACTATTACAATGAAGTGTCCTAACATTATAAAACTTAGCTTTTTTATATTTGTGTGTGTCAAAGTAATTTTAAAGTGAAGCAATATGTAATAACTATAAAGAAAAACTTCCTTCCTTCCTTCCAAAGGTTTTGCAGGTGCAGCAGGACCATTGGGACAAGTAGATTCTTCAGATGAGGTAAGACTTATTTATTAATTTGAATGTCAGAGTGAAAGAGAGGGAAGACAGGAAAAGAGATCTTTAATCCATTGGTTTACTCCCTGGATACCTGCAACAGCTGGGGCAGGGCCAGGCTGAGGTCACAAGCTTGGAACTCCATTCCAGGTTTCTCATGTGGGTGGTAGGGTCCAAGTACTTGAGCCATCATCTGCTGGTTTTGCAGGCATATTAGCAGGCAGCTGGATTGGAAGTGGAGCAGCTGGGACTGAAACTAGTGCTCCCATATGGGATACAGGTGTTTCTTGTGTTTTTTCAAATCAATAGATTTTTTTTAAAGATGTATTTATTTATTTGAAAGGCAGGGTTACAGAGTTGGGGAGGGGGAGAGAGAGATATCTTCCATCTGCTGGTTCATTTCCCAAATGGCTGCAATGGCTAAGTCTGGCCCAAGCTTAGGCCAGGAGCCAGGAGCTTCATCCAAGTCTCTCTGGGGGCAGTGGACCGAAGACTTTGGTCATCTCTGCTGCTTTCCCAGGCACATTAGTCGGGAGCTAGATTAGAAGTAGAGCAGGCCGGTGCTGTGGCTCAACAGGCTAATCCTCCCCCTTGCAGCGCCGGCACCCCGGGTTCTAGTCTCGGTCGGGGCGCAGGATTCTGTCCCGGTTGCCCCTCTTCCAGGCCAGCTCTCTGCTGTGGCTTGAGAGTGCAGTGGAGGATGACCCAAGTGCTTGGGCCCTGCACCTGCATCGGAGACCAGGATAAGCACCTGGCTCCTGCCATTGGATCAGCGCTTTGTGCCGGCCACAGTGCACTGGCCACGGCGGCTGTTGGAGGGTGAACCGACGGCAAAAGGAAGACCTTTCTCTCTGTCTCTCTCTCACTGTCCACTCTGCCTGTCAAAAAAAAAAAAAAAAAAAAAAAAAAAAAAAAAAAAAAAAAAAAAAGTAGAGCAGCCAGGACTCAAACTGGCATCCATATGGGATGCTGGCATTGTAGTTGGAAGCTTAACATGTTACAACACAATGCCTATCCCCATCACTAGATCTTTTTATTGCATTATTGAAATACCACAAAGTAGACATAATTTGGGTTCTTGTTTCTGTAGCTGTACAACTTTTGGATATTACTGATCAGCCTGCTGAACTGTTCCTTTTTTTTTTTTTTTTTTTTTAAATAACTGTAACAGCCAGGGCTGAGCCAGTCCAATGCCAGGAGCTAGGAGCTTCTTTTGGGTCTCCCTCATGGGTGGCTCAAGCACCTGGGCCATCTTTTGCTGCTTTCGCAGGCCATTAATGGGGAGCTGGATGAGAAGTGGAGCAGACAGGATCTGAATTGGCACCACATGGGGTGCTGACATTGCAGGTGGCAGTTTAATCTATTGTACTACTATGCTGGCCCTGGTTTTTACTTCTTGTTTATAATTCATCTCTCTTTTCTCAGTTTAATAGGAAGACAGAGTTAGAGATTTCTCCTAGGAAGATAGGCCCATATCTACTTAAATAGGTATCATATGTACCATGAAATTGCTTGAAGGAATTTTGCTAAGTATAGAATAATTTATTAAGAGAATCTAAAATGTATCTGTTTTTCTAATCTCATAATGAAGTTACACCTTACATGTCATGGATTTAAAAAACAACAGTGTGCTAGGAAATAGAACATCAGTTTGAAATTTTAATTTTTATAACATTTATTTATAGTAAATGTTTAATTTTAATTTTTTTAGTTTTTAACAGGCTCATAGATTTCTGAGAATATAATGATATTCCCTTTCTCCCACCCTCCCTCCTCTTCTCTCCCTTTTTTTTTCCTTCCCTTCGCTTTTGAGGTAACATATTTTTAATTTGCATTGTACTCCAGGGTTTAATGCTTCAGTAGAGTTCAGCGAGTAGAAAACAAAAAGACACTAGTTTAACAGAAATGTAGGCATGGGCTATAAACAGTGATCAATCAAAAAATGACAATTTCACCCATATACAGTAAATTTCAAAGTAATCACAGATCATTAAAACTATAGTAGTATGACAGTCTTAACCATTAGTTTGACAAAGGTATCTTTATTTAATAAACATTTTAAATAAACTAGTTATAGAGAAAAGTTGATGTGTTACTTATATTTATAATGTTGGTGATTGTGAAAATTTAAATTTCATATTTCTAAGTTAATATGTGTAATGATTAAAATTTTAAAAAGTGAAATTGAGTTTAAACATTTTCTTCCTTTAAAAACTTGTTTTTGGTTTATATTGTAGTATGAACTGTAAGGCAAATATACTCCTTTTCAAAGGATGATTTCTGTTCTGGAAGTCTTGTAACTGATTTAGTGCTTCAACCTTTTTTCTCCCTATGAAAGGCTCTTATAACATGCAGTATCTGTGGAATCTCATTTTGGACAATTTTAGAGTTCACATCAGATTGTAGAGACAGTTTAGTGTGTGCTTAGGAGTTTAACTCTAGAATTAGACTTCTTGGGTTTAGATTCTGGACCCTATACCAACTAGTAGGATGACCTTGGGCAACTCTCTCTCTTTCTTTCTTTCTTTCTTTCTTTCTTTCTTTCTTTCTTTCTTTCTTTCTTTCTTTCTTTCTTTCTTTCTTTCTCTCTCTCTCTCTCTCTCTCTCTCTCTCTCTCTCTCTTCTTTCCTTCCTTCCTTCCTTCCTTCCTTCCTTCTTCCCTTCCTTCCTTCCTTCTTCCTTCTTTCCTTCCTTCTTCCTCCCTCCCTCCCTCCCTCCCTCCCTCCCTCCCTCCTTCTTTTCTTTTCTTTTCTTTTCTTTTCTTTTCTTTTCTTTTCTTTTCTTTTCTTTTCTTTTCTTTTCTTTCTCTCTCTCTCTTTCTGTCTTTCTGTCTTGTTTAAAGATTTATTTATTTGAAAGTTAGAGTTTGAGAGAGGAGAGGCAGAGAGAGAGAGAGAGAGAGAGAGAGAGAGCGAGCGAGCTGATTTACTCCCCAATTGGCTGCAATGGCCAGAGCTGTGCCAATCCAGAGCCAGGAGCTTCTTCTGGGTCTCCCATGTGGGTACAGAGGCCCAAGGACTTGGGCCATCTTCTCCTACTTTCTCAGGCCATAGCAGAGAGCTGGATTGGAAATGGAGCAGCTGGGTCTCGAACCTGCGCCCATATGGGATGCTGGCACTTCAGGCCAGGGCGTTAATTCACTGCTGTCCCCTTGGGCACTATCTTAACTTCTCCCTGTCTAAATGTCCTCAAGTTTAAAGTGGAGATAATACTATTACTTAGTTCAAGAGGGATATTATTAGGATTGAATAGGTTAATTTATGTAAACACTTAGAGCATTGGTGCCTGTATGTATTGTAAACACTATGTATATGTTGGCTAAAGAAATAAATCAGGGGCTGACATTATGGCGTAGTAGGTAAAGCCGCTGACTGTGATGCCTACATCCCATATGGGTGCCGATTGATGTTCTGGCTGCTCCACTTCCGATCCAGCTCCCTGCTAATGGCCTGGGAAAAGCAGTGGAAGTTAGCCCAAGTGTTTGGTCTTCTGGTCACTTTCCAAATGGCCACAATGGCCAGAGCTTGACCAACCTGAAGCCGGGAGACATGAGCTTCTTCCAGCTCTCCCACGTGGGTACAGAGGCCCAAGCATCTGGGCCTTTCCTCCCTACCCTCCCAGGTCATCAGCAGGGAGCTGGATCGGAAGTGGAGCAGCTGGGCTTCGAACTGGCCCCCATATAGGATGCCAGCACCACAGGTGGAGGCTCAACCTACATGGTGCAGCACTAGCCCCAGATAAACCACTTTTTGATGGTGATAACTTTAAAATGCTTTATTTCAGCCCCTGTTCTCATAATACAATATTCTTGTGTTCGTAGCCAAGAAGACTTGCTTTTAGAGCATGTGATGTATATTTAACTTAGATATTTAAAAGTAGTGTAGACTCTTTGACCTGTAAATCATAATTTGTAATTATAATTCTAGTATAAAACACTTTTTTAAAGCACTTTTTATAGTTTATATATTCATCACATTTGAAGTCCTAAAAATCTGGTTAGAGTTGTTTAGCTGGAACTAGATTGAAGGGATATCTACTTCAGATTTTGTTTAAGAGAACAATATAAACATGGCTTTGTTTCTTTTATTATGCAGTTCTTCACTCATGTTCCCAGGTGTCATAACATGTATCTTGGAAAGAACTTGAGCTTTAGAATTAGGCAATTCTAAATTTAAATTTTGACTTAAATATTCATATGCTTTTAGCTAGATTTAATTCCAGAATATAAATTTCCTCATGAAAAAACAGTGATAATTCTAATGTTATAATTAAATTGGATAACATATATAAAGTCCCTATGATGGACAAGGTACAAATTTGACTCTTGATAACTTTTTTATCTTAGTACTTTATGTGTAAAAAGGATTCATGCATTCTTGAAGTTTGAAGCTGCATGAGTTTCTTCTGCCCATTCCAGAGGGAATAGTTTATTAATACATTGTTTAAAGGCAATGAAGCTTATCTTAAAAAATTTAATTATAAGATTATATAAGTAATGCATGAATACATTATAGTTATTTTGTCAATTAAAAAAAAATAAAAGAGTCTCCTCTCTAACTTCCCTAACACTATATCAGTCCCTCTTGGTAGTTAATAGTTTGAATATCTTTGACAGGTTTGTTTCTCTTTAGTTAACTCATTGTGTGTTTGTAGAAATGTATAATGAGAATGTGCATGCTTACACATGTGTAGAAGAGTAAATAAAATGTGTCAAATTTACTCTCTTGTGACCTGCCTTTGTTCCTTTGTTTATTCTGTAACACATTTTGCAAATTCATCTTTGTACTGAGGTTTTTTTGTTTGTTTGTTTGTTTCAGTCTTCTGAGTTGTATTCTAGAGAATTAACTAACTCACTTAGGCTACTAAATTTCATCTAGTTAGTATTGCAGTTGAAAGTGGACACTAGGTCTCTTGTGCTGGTCTGGCATTCCATCTGTAAAGTGTGTAAGCCCTTCTTTTGGTTACTGTTGCTGTACAGCAGATTTGTCCACAACTGTGTGGCTTAAAAGTACCATTTTATTTTGTTTATAATTTTATGACTCAGGAATTTGGAAAGGGCTGCTGGGTAGTTCTTGCTTGGGTTATTTCATATAATTGTAGTCAGTTGTTGACTATAGCTGCGGTCATTTGAAGGCTAAACTAAGATAGAGGTCTAGAATGGCTTCCTCAGAGTTATAGTTGAATCCGCCTGTCTGTGGTTGAACAGGGTGCTGATATGTGGCTTCTCCAGCGTGGTGTTCTCAACTTGTATATCATATATAGCGGCTGGCTTCTTCTAGAGTCAGCAGCCCCAGGAGCACAATCTGTAGAGCCCCTCCCTTCTCCTTCCCTCTGTCCTTTTTTTCCTTCCTTCCTTAAGATTTATTTACTTATTTGAAGGGTGGGGGGGAGAGAATATGAATATGAATGAGAGAGAGAATCTTCTTTCTACTGGTTCACTCCCCAAATGGCTACATGGCTGGGGCTGGACTAGGCTGAAGCTAGGAGCTATCTAGGTCTCTCAAGTGGGTAGCACAGGGTCCAAGTATTTGGTCCAACTTCCTCTGCTTTCCCAGGCACATCAGCAGGGAGCTGGATTGGAAGTAGAGTGGCCAAACTAACACATTGTGCCACAACATTAACCCCTGTGAGATATTTTATAGAAGATTTTTACCTTTGTAAAACAAGAGAACATACTAAAGTTTTATTAGCATTCATTATAGCTTAAGGAACAAAATATATTTTTTAATTTAATAATAAAGCTATAAAATTAATGTGATTCTTATACTAGTTTCTTCTTGTGGTGATATGTCCTCTTTTATTCTATTTGTTTTTTATTTCTTAGAGGGAACCATTATTTTACCAGTACCGATGGCCTACATGCAAAACAGTAATGTTGGGGGCTAGGAATCAGAAGCAAGTTCATTGAGTTTTAATGCAATCTATTTAGAGAATAGTAAAAGAATTTCCTTCTATTCCTTTAAATAATGGCATTATTATTTTTATTATTTATTTTTTTGTTTTTCTAAAAATTTATTTGAAAGGCAAAATTACAGAGAGGGAGAGACAGAGAGAGAGATCTTCCATCAGCTGGTTAACTCTCCAAATGGCTGCAATTGCCAGAACTTGGCCAATCCAAAGCCAGGAAGCCTGGATCTCCTTGGGCTATCTTCCACTGTCCTCTTAGGCTCAATGGCAGGGAACTGGGTCTTAAGTGGAGCCACTGGGACTCAAACAAGCACCCATATACTGGCGCTTCAGGCAGTGGCTTGATCTGCTATGCCATAGTGCCAGTCCTAGCTTTATGATTTTTTTTTTTTTGACAGGCAGAGTGGACAGTGAGAGAGTGAGACAGAGAGAAAGGTCTTACTTCGCCATTGGTTCACCCTCCAATGGCCGCCGCAGCCTGTGCGCTGCAGCCAGAGCACCGCACTGATCCGATGGCAGGAGCCAGGTACTTCTCCTGGTCTCCCATGGGGTGCAGGGCCCAAGCACCTGGGCCATTCTCCACTGCACTCCCTGGCCACAGCAGAGAGCTGGCCTGGAAGAGGGGAAACCAGGACAGAATCCGGCGCCCCGACCGGGACTAGAACCCAGTGTGCCGGCGCCACAAGGCTGAGGATTAGCCTAGTGAGCCGCGGTGCCGGCTTGTAGCTTTATGATTTTTAAGTAGGGTTCTTCCTTTAAAAAATATTCACATGGGGCTGGTGCTGTGGCACTGTGGTGCAGTGGGTTAAAGCCCTGGCTTGCAGGGCAGGCATCCCATATGGCTGCCAGTTCCAGTCCTAGCTTCTCCACTTACAATCTGGCTCTGCTCTGGCCTGGGGAAGCAGTAGAAGATGGCCCAAGTCCTTGAGCCCCTGCACCCATGTGGGAGACCCAGAAGAAGCTGCTGGTCCCTGGTTTCCAATCAGCTCAGCTCTGGTCACTTGGGGAGTGAACTAGTTGATGGAAGACCTCTCTTTCTTTGGCTCCAGCTCTCTCTATAACTCTTTCAAATAAAATAAATCTTAAAAAAAAAAAAATTTACTGGGGCTGGCGCTGTGGCATAGTGTGTAAGGCCACCACCTGCAGTGCTGGCATCCCATATGGGTGCCGGTTTGAGTCCCGGCTGCTCCACTTCCTATCCAGCTCTCTGCTATGGCCTGGGAGGACAGTAGACGATTGCCCAAGCCCTTGGGCCCCTGCACCATGTGGGAGACCCGGAATAAGCGCTTGGCTCCTGGCTTCAGATTGGCGCAGCTCTGGCTGTTGTGACCAATTGGGGAGTGAACCAGTGGATGGAAGACTTCTCTCTTTCTCTGCCTCTCCTTCTCTCTCTGTGTAATTCTGACTTTCAAGTAAAATAAATAAATCTTTAAAGAAAATTTTACTTAGTTGAGAAACAGAGAGGTCTGTTCTACTGATTTACTCCCCAGATGCCTGGCAATGGCCTGGGCCTGGAACCAGGAGCCAGGAACTCAGTCTAGATCTCTCATATGAATGGCAGGAACCTGAGTACTTGAGTCATTACCTGCTGCCTTCTAGGGTCTACATCAGCAGGAAATCAGAGTTGGGAGCAGATCCAGGACAAACAAAAAGGATACTGGCCTTCCAGTTGGCGTCTTAATTGCCAGCCAAATGCCCACTTTGTCTTCCTTCCTCCCTTTCTCTCCCATCTCCCTTCCTTCCTCCCCTTCCTTTCTAGAGAGATAGAGACAAAAGGGAGACAGATTATGTGTGTGTGTATGTGTGTGTGTGTGTGTAGACATCCATTGTTACACTCCTCAAATGCTTGTAATGGCTGGGGATATACTAGACTAAAATCAGTAGTTGAAAACTCAATCCAGGTCTTCCATGTGGTTGGCAGGAACCCAGTTACTTGAGCCAGCACTGCTGCTTTCCAAGGTCCACATTTGCAGGAATCTGGAGTCAGAGAGCCAGAGTCAGCTATTGTCAGGTACTCAGCCAGAATGGGATTCTTTTCTTTTTTCTTTTTAAGATTTATTTATTTGGGCTGGTGCCATGGCTCACTAGGTTATTACTCCGCCTGTGGCACCAGCACCCCGGGTTCTAGTCCCTGTCGGGGCACCGGATTCTGTCCCGGTTGCTCCTCTTCCAGTCCAGCTCTCTGCTGTGGCCTGGGAATGCAGTGGAGGATGGCCCACTGCACCCGCATGGGAGACCAGGAGGAAGCACCTGGCTCCTGGATTCGGATTGGTGCAACGCGCTGGCTGTAGCGGCCATTTCAGGGGTAAACCAACAGAAGAAAGACCTTTCTCTCTGACTCTCTCTGTTACTGTCTAACTCTGCCTGTCAAAAAAAAAAAAAAAAAAAAAAAAAAAAAACCACAAACTTATTTATTTGTACTGAGAGAGGGCTGGTCTAGACTAACGCCAGAAGCCAGTATCTTCTCTCGTGCCTCCCATGTGGGTTGCAGGGACCCAAGCTCATGGGCCGTCTTCTGCCCATTAGCAGCGAGCTGGATCAGAAGTGGAACAGCTGGATCATGAACAGACTCCATATAGAACGCCAGTGTCTCAGGCTGTGACTCTACCTGCCAAACACAATGTTGACTTCAATGTAGGAATCTTACCTGGCATCTTAATTGCTAGGCCAAATGCCTGCCCCTAATATTATTTTTTAAACTTTTATTTAATAAATATAAATTTCCAAGGTACAGCTTTTGGATTACAGTGGCCTTTTCCCCCCATAACTTCCCTCCCACTCGCAACCCTCCCATCTCCCGCTCCCTCTCCCATCCCATTCACATCAAGATTCATTTTCAATTATCTTTATATGTAGAAGATCAGTTTAGTATATATTAAGTAAAGATTTCAATAGTTTGCACCCGCACAGAAACACAAAGTGTAAAGTACTGTTTGAGTACTAGTTATAGCATTCATTCACATTGTACAACACATTAAGGGCAGAGATCCTACATGGAGATAGTGCACAGTGCACAGTGACTCCTGTTGTTGACTTAACAATTGACACTCTTTTTTTTATTTTTTTTTAATTTATTTTTTTGACAGGCAGAGTGGACAGTGAGAGAAAGAGACAGAGAGAAAGGTCTTCCTTTGCCGTTGGTTCACCCTCCAATGGCCGCCGCGGCTGGCACGCTGCGGCCAGCGCACCGCGCTGATCCGATGGCAGGAGCCAGGTGCTTCTCCTGGTCTCCCATGGAGTGCAGGGCCCAAGGACTTGGGCCATCCTCCACTGCACTCCCTGGCCACAGTAGAGAGCTGGCCTGGAAGGGGGGCAACCGGGACAGAATCCGGTGCCCCGACTGGGACTAGAACCCGGTGTGCCGGCGCCGCAAGGCGGAGGATTAGCCTAGTGAGCCGCGGCGCCGGCCAACAATTGACACTCTTGTTTATGGCACCAGTAATCACCCTAGGCTCTTGTCATGAGCTGCCAAGGCTATGAAAGCTTCTTAAGTTCGCTAACTTTGATTTTATTCAGAAAAAATTGGAACGATTTTATTCAGACAGGGTCTTAGTCAAAGTAGAAATTCTCTCCTCCCTTCAGAGAAAGGTGCCTCCTTCTTTGATGGCCCTGTTCTTTCCACTGGGATCTCACTCACAGAGATCTTTCATTTAGGTCTTTTTTTTCCCCCCAGAGTGTCTTGGCTTTCCATGCCTAAAATACTCTCATGGGCTCTTCAGCGGGATCCAAATGCCTTAAGGGCTGATTCTGAGGCCAGAGTGCTGTTTAGGACATCTGCCATTCTCTGAGTCTGCTGTGTATCTGCTTCCCATGTTGGATCATTCTCTCCTTTTTAATTCTATTAGTATTTGTAGACACTAGTCTTGTTTATGTGATCCCTTTGACTCTTAGTCCTATCATTATGATCAATTGTGAACTGAAACTGATCACTTGGATTAGTTATTTTAGTGATTTTTTTTTTTTTTTGCAAGTATTGTTACAAATTTGCTTTACAGAGAGGGAGAGGTAGAGAGAGAAGTCTTCTTTCCACTGGTTTATTCCCCAAATGACCACAACAGCCAGGACTGGGCCATGCTGAAGCCAGGACCCAGGAACTTCCTCCAGGTCTTCCACATGGGTGTAGGGGCCAAAGCACTTGGGCCATCTTCTGCTGCTTTCCTAGGCATGTTAGCAGGGAGCTGGGTCTAAAGTGAAGCAGCTGAAACTTGAACCTGTGCCCATAAGATGATGGTGCTACAGACGGCAGCTTTTAACTTTGCCATGCCACAGCACCAGGCCCCTTAGTGAAGGGGGCCTGGTGCTGTGGCATAGTAGGCTAAAGGCGCTGCCATGTCATATGGTGCCAGTTTGAGTCCTTGCTGCTTCTCTTCCAGTTCTCTGTGGATGTCCTGGGAAAGCAGCAGAAGGTGGCCCAAGTGCTTGGGCCTTGAACCCATTTAGGAGACCCAGAGGAAGCTCCTGGTTCCTGGCTTCTGATTGGCCCAACTCTGGCTGTTGTGACCATTTGGGGAGTGAACCAGTGGATGGAAGACCTTTCTCTCTGTCTCTTCCTTTCTCTGTCTGTAACTCTATCTCTGAAATAAATAAATAAAAAATCCTAAAGAAAAGAAAAGAAATATAGTGAAGAGCTAGCTGTGGCTTAAGAATTGGAATTCTACATCCTTACCCTTCAAAGTCCAAGAGATTATTAAGCAAATTATTTTCATGATTTCATTCTTAATGTTTAACAAATTATATACAAAACAAGATAAGATGAGAGGAAAGCTATAACTTCTTAATTAGTACCATGGGGAGAGAGAACTGTAGCAATTAGCAAAATATTTTGTTCTAATTTTTAATTGGAAAAGAGTCTAGATGTAATCTAAACCAACCATTTCATTTTAGAAATGAGGAAACAGATTTAAAACTACAACAGCAAGATTTCTTTCGCTTGCAGTTTTATATGAATGAGCGTATGTATTATGGTTTGCTTAATTTTATTCATACAAGTTGTGTCAGATATTTGTCCCTGCTATCCCTGGAGTATCCGGACATTATGTACTCAGCAGTGCTATTTATACACATGACATTCTTCCTACAACTACTTACTCTTTTTTTTGTGTGTAGCTCATATGAAATGAGAGTAGAGAGTAGTGTTTGTGTTGTATATAACCAGGAAGAAAATAAGAACACATCTTAATGAAATATTATTAAATTTAAATTTATTGTTATTATTTAATTTACAAACATCCGATAATTATCTCCAGGATTCTGTGTAAGTCGGTCTAATTAGAGAATTTCTCAAAGAATAGGATTGTTCAGATAATGATAACCTTTTCAAGTACAGATTACTGTGAGAGGCCATTGCCAAGAAATGTTTCTTTATCTGTGTACAATGACCAGATCATTAATCTTTGTGACTTTAAGGCACAAAATATTGAAGTCACTTAAAGTACTTTCTCCTGTGAAGTTGTGGCAATATGAATGTTCATAGTAGGAAAATAGAAAAACAGAAAAAGTATAAAAAGAGAATGCTTAGTTTCAGACCATTATTTTCTTATCCAGAGATAACATTAATTTTTCTTGTTTGCTTTCAATTTCTTTTTTCTGTTAAGTAATTGATAGTATCAGCAAAATAAAATAAACTACTGACTAGATATGCTTTGAATATTTTTGTTTTTTGAGACAATTCAAAATACACAAATGAATTTGTCAAAACTTGTAATAATTAAAAAAGGTTTATTGAAAGTCCCTTTAGAATTTTTTTATTTTAGTTTTTTTTTTTTTTTGACAGGCAGAGTGGACAGTGAGAGAGAGACAGAAAGGTCTTCCTTTGCCGTTGGTTCACCCTCCAGTGGCCCCCGTGGCCGGTGCACTGCGCTGATCCGATGGCAGGAGCCAGGTACTTATCCTGGTCTCCCATGGGGTGCAGGGCCCAAGGACATGGGCCATCCTCCACTGCACTCCCTGGCCACAGTAGAGAGCTGGCCTGGAAGGAGGGGCAACTGGGACAGAATCCGGCGCCCTGACCGGGACTAGAACCCGGTGTGCCGGCACCGCAAGGCGGAGGATTAGCCTAGTGAGCCGCAGCGCCGGCCACTATTTTAGTTTTTGAGTTAACTTTTTAAGCTTACATTACAGTAAACAGGCTTAATTTTTCACTGAATAAGTTTAACAAGTGAAAAAGCAAAAGACCCTAGTTTAGTGGGAATATAGACAATAGCTATAAACAATAATTGAATGGAAAAATGACCATTTCATCCACACATAGTAAAATTTAAAATAATCACAGATCATTAAAACTATAGTAGTATAACATTCTTTTTTTTTTTTTTTAAGATTTATTTATTTATTTTAAAGTCAGAGTTGCAAAAGAGAGAGGAGAGGCAGAGAGAGAGAGGTCTTCCATCCGATGGTTCACTCCCCAATTGGCTGCAATGGCTGGAGCTGTGCCGATCCGAAGCCAGGAGCCAGGAGCTTCTTCTGGGTCTCCTACATGGGTGCGGGGGCTCAAGCACTTGGGCCATCCTCTACTGCTTTCCCAGGCCATAGCAGAGAGCTGGATTGGAAGTGGAACAGCTGGGTCTCGGACCGGCGTCCATATGGGATGCTGGCGCTTCAGGCCATGGCGTTAACCTGCTGGCCCCTATAGTAGTATAACATTCTTAACCACTGGCTTGACTGGTATTAAACAATGTTTAACAAAATTTTATTTGCAGCAATACTGATACACACAGAAATTTCTTTCTTTTTTCTTTTTTGCTTTTTTTTTTTTTAAGTTTTAGTGCCCACATAAAGAGGGAGAACATGTGGTATTTGTGTTTCTGGGCCTGACTTATTTCACTCAACATGATGTCCTCCAGTTGTGTCCATTTTACTGCAAAGGATAGAATTTCTTTTTTATAGCTGAGTAATATTCCATCATGTGTATATACCACATTTTCTTTGTGCATTCATCTTATGATGGGCATCTTGGTAGATTATAAATTTTGGCTGTTGTGAGCAGTGCTGCTAGAAACATGGTGATGCAGGTATCTCTTTGATACAGTGTGTGCATATCTTTTGGGCATATACCCAGTAGTGGGATTGCTAGATCATATGGCAAGACTTTTCTAGTTTTTAAAGAAATCTCTACACTGTTTTTCACAGCGGTTGCACTAATTTACATTCCCACAAACAGTGTGTAAGTGTTACCCTTTGTCCACATCCTTGCCAGCATTTGTTGCTCTGTGTTTTGGATTTTAGCCACGTGACAGGGATGAGGTGATCTCATTATGATTTTGATTTGCATTTCCCTGATGGCTAGTGATAGTGAACATTTTTTCATTCATTTTTTCATTTGTATTTCTTATTGAGAACTATCTATTGAAGTCCTTTGCCCATTTCTCAACTGGGTTGATTTTTGTTGCCTTTTTTTAAGTTGCTGATATGTTCAGGATAATAATCCTTTATCAGATAGGTGGCTTGCAAATGCTTTTTACTATTTTGTTGGATGCCTCTTCACTCTGTTCATTGTTTTCTTTGCTGTGCAAAAGCTTCTGAGTTTGATATACTCCCATTTATTTAGTTTTGTTTTTGTTGCCTGTAATTTGGGGGTCTGTCCAAGAAGTCAGCCCCTATTAGAATGTCTTGAAGTATTTCCCCTGTGTTTTCTTGCAGAAACTTCCTAGTCTCAGGTCTAAAATTGGGTCTTTGATCCATCTTGTGTTGATTTTTGTATATGATGCGAGGTATGGATATAATTTCATTCCTCTACATATATACTTCCCGTTTTGCCAGCACAATTTGTTGAAGAGATTATCCTTACCCCACTGTATGCTCAGAGTACTTTTGTCAAAAATCAGTTGGCTGTGTGTTGGCTTTTATGCCATTATCATGCTGTTTTAATTACTGTAGCTTTGTAGTACACTTTGAAGTCAGGTATTGTGATGCCTCCAGCTTGATTTTTCTTATTTATTTTCTTATTTTTCCTTCCTTCCTTCCTTCCTTCCTTCCTTCCTTCCTTCCTTCCTTCCTTCCTTCCTTCCTTCCTTCCTTCCACTTGGGATCCCTTTCTTCAAATTGGGGAAGTTTTCTGTAATTATTTCACTAGATAGGCCTTCTAGCCATTTTCTCTTCCTACACCTTCAGGAACTCCTAAGATCTGTATGTTAGGTAGTTTGATAGTGTCCCATAAATTTCCAACAGTGTTTTTAAGTTTTGTAATTATTTTTGTTTTTTTTTTTTTTTAATCTAAGTTTTCTAAAGATTTTTCTTCTAGTTCAGATAATTTTTCTGCCTCACCAAGTCTATTAAGGCTTTCTATTACATTTTTAATTTGATTTATTGAATTCTTCATTTTAATTTCATGGGAGAAATTTTTGTTCATGTCATGTATGGTTTTCTTTAGTTTGTAGATTTGCTTTTTATTGCTTTTGGGTAATCCTGTGATTAATTTTTTGAATTCCATTTCTGCCATTTGTTCAGTATCTTCGTCTTTACACTCTAATATTGAAATGTTGTTGTGTTCCTTTTAGGGGTGGTCATGGTATCCTCCTTATTCTTATTTCTTGTATTTCTACATTTGTTTTTAGGCATTTGTGAAGTGATTGTGTGTGTGTGTGTGTGTGTGTGTGTGTGTATGATGGCATTTATATTTGAGCTATTCCTCTGTGGCTTAGTGGAATGTCTACACTTTCAGTGAATACTAAGAGTGTGTGGTGGGAGTGGCCAGGGAGCACTGTTGAGTGCTTGGGATAGGCTGAGCATCCAGGGCACCCAAGTTGGGCATGGCAGATCTGAATGCCTAGATGTTAGCCCCTAGTGTGTTATCCACCACCCTATGATCTGCACAGATGATCTGCACAGTCTTCACTTCAAGCACAGTTCCCACTGCAATGACCTGCTGTAGGTAACCAAGAAGCTCTGAGTATATGGAGCTGCACCCAGTGGTTGCCCAGAGAACCTGCTACACACTGCACCTTTTCATGTAAGCACTCATTCCCCAAAGCCTCAGCACACAAGGCTCCTGCAGTCACTGGGTGCACAAGTTTCTCTCTGCCCTGCCAGCCTGTCCAGTCATTAGAGAGGCAGATGTTTCCCTGAGACAGCTCCACTTAGGTGTCCTGCTCCTGCAAACCTGTGGGAATCTCACCGTCCTACATGGTTGGTCGCCCAGCCACCTCCCAGCCAGTCTCAAAGTCAGGGAGGACTATGGATTGTTCCCTCCGCTAGAATCTCTGGATCACATGTGTACATAAGAGCCACTGGCCAAATGTTTTTCTCTCCCCTCTGCCGCTAGTACTCCCGAGAAGGTGATGTCTTATCATAACCCTTTGCCGTGCCCAGACACAAAGTCTTCTGCAGCTTCCGCCCAATCCCAAATGGCTCCCGCTCTTTCTCAGCCCAGCAGTGGGCGCTGTTCTGGGGAATTGGGGCAATATAATTGTGCCCCCTCTACTTCCACTTGGTCCGCTGGTGACTGGTAGTGACTGCTCGCTCCCAGGGCTCCTGTCCAAATTCACGCCGTGCTCTCCCTCTGGTTATATCACCATGGGTTGCTGTAATCGGTCTCACCTCCATCTCCAAGCTGCCTCCTGCTCTGGCTGCTGACTGCTGCAGTTGTGCTTGTGATTGTGTTCGTGCTGTATGTCTGCACCTTCCACACAGGTCCATGCGTTCCTCTTCCTCTTGTAGGATTTCCAATGCACTTTTCTCTCCTGTTCTCCCCTGAGAGTGCACTTCCCACATTTTTTAAACTATTCATCCCTATCCTATCACAGTGTGTTGTTCCCTAATCTGCCATCTTGGAATCTTCTTTTATTATTATTTTTTGATTATAAACTTCAACTTTTGATATGTTGCATTTATTTGATTTCTAGTTTTAGTTCTATCTTGGACTTTTCAAAGCCTGTACTTTATTCATGGTTTTCAAAATCTTCCCTTCTCTCCTTTCTTCCTGTGATAAATACTCTATCTTCTGTAGCTTCTTTGCATTTGCTATTATGTAATAAGGTTAGAAAATCTTTATTTGGCATTTTGAGGTGTTTAAGAGTCATCCATTAGAAGTACAAATTAAGTTAATAAGCTCTTGTATTTCAGTACTAAGAATATTTCATCATATATTTATTTATTTATGTATTTATTTTTAAAGCATTTATTTAATGATTGCAAATTTTATTGGTACAACTTTAGGAATATAGTGGTTCTTCCCCCCTATACCCACCCTCCCACCCCTACTCCCATCCCACCTCCTACTCCCTCTCCCATCCCATTCTTCATTAAGATACATTTTTAATTCACTTTATATGCAGAATACCAACTCTATACTAAGTAAAGATTTCAACGGTTTGCTCCCCCCTACACACAACATATAAAGTACTGTTTGAGAACAAGTTTTGCAATAATTCTCATAGTACAACTCATTGAGGACAGAAGTCCTACTTGGGGAGTAAGTGCACAGTGACTTCTGTTGTTAATTTAACAATGAACACTCTTATTTATGATGTTAGTGATCACCTGAGGCTCTTGCCATGAGCTGCCAAGGATATGGAAGCCTTTTGTGACCAAATATTGTTAGACAAGGCTGTAAGCAAAGTGGAAGTTCTCTCCTCCCTTCAGAGAAAAGTACATCCTTCTTTGATGGCCCCTTCTTCCCACTGGGGTCTCACTGACAGATTCTTCATGTAGGATATTTTTTCCCACAGTGTCTTGACTTTCCATGTTTGAACTGCTCTCCTGGGCTTTTCAGCCACATCCGAATGCCTTAAGTGCTAACTCTGAGGTCAGAGTTTTACTTAACGTGATTGTCATTCTATGAGTCTGCTGTGTGGCCTGCTTCCCATGTTGGATATTCTCTCCTTTTTAATTTTATTATTACCAGGCACTTGTTCATCATATATTTAAATAAAACTAGCAGCATCAAAAAGATACAGCAAATACATAAAAATAAAATGCTTAGTATGTAAACATACATATATTATGTTTAGCATAATTTATAAGTATTTATATTTATATAAAGCATACATTTTTGAATATGATTATATAGAATACTAATTTTGTTTTCCTCCAGGAGGATCAGGATGGAAGTCAAGGTCTGGGCAAGAGAAAAAGAGTAAAGCTAAGCAGTGGTACCAAAGGTATTTATATTCTGTTTTTTTTCTTGAATATAATGCTCTAAAAATGCAATACTCCAAAATAATTCTTAATTAAGAATATTTGAGTGGTGAGTTATATTAAAATCAAAACTGTTTGAAAGGAGAGAGTTATGTTTTTAGATTTTAGCTAATGATGGAGAAAGTGTTGTTAGGTAGAGGTGATAGGTACCCCAAAAGCAAATAAAACTCATACTGTTGGGATTTTGTTTGTTTTCAGAAAAAAGTGCACATTATTGTATTTGAGCTCAAAAGAAGTAGGCATTTTAATTGGTTGTTTGATTTAGATCCATTATTTCCAATGTAATGTTTTATTTGGTTACAGCCTCTTGTATCCAGTTTCTAGAGTGAAAAAGGACCATTGGCTGGTGGGTAGAGCAGGGGGAGAGAATCAGAGTAAATAAGAGTGAATAGCCTGTAACACCATAAAGGGTTCTGTAAGAACCCCTATTTGTACATATTTATTCAAAGGGAGAAATAGATATGACTGTAGTCAGGGAGTAGATTAGTGATAATCAGTAGTATTTATTTATTTATTTTTAAAAAGATTTATTTATTTTTTGAAAGTTAGACAGAGATCTTCCATCCATTGGTTCACTCCCTAGATGGTTGCAATGGCCAGCACTTGGCTAGTCCAAAGCCAGGAGCCCAGAGCTTCTTCCAGATTTCTCACTTGGGTGCAGGGGTGCAAGCCCCTTTGGGCCGTCTGCTACTGCTTTCCCAGGCCATTAATAGGCAGCTAGATTGGAAGTGGAGCAGCTGGCTCTCATACTGGTGCCCATATGGGATGCTGGTGTGGCAGACAGTGACCCAGCCCACTACGCCATAGTGTCGGCCCTGAGTAGTATTTATTGAGCCTTTTGTTTGTGCTGGACATAGGACTAGACACTTCACATATATTATTTCATTTAGTTCTCAGATTAACCATATGATACAGGTTTTATTATTTTTACCATGTTATGAGTCAGGAAATTTAGAGATCACAGCTAGTGTGAGATAGATCCTCAGCTGCAATTCAGAGATGAAACTTGTAGATGCTTTTTTCTTGACCTTTACTAACAGCTTTTCAGGAGTACTTGTTACTGTTGGGAGCTTGTGCTTTGGATTTTTTTACCATGGATTTCTAAACATTGATGGAGTCCATTTTCTGAGTTAATGTCGTCTATTAGAGAGTTTCTAGAGGTTAAAATACTATTTTGATGAAAAGAACATTCTTATTTCTGCTGCCGATTAAGTTTTATCTTGTGGGATTTCTAGGGCTGCCTGTAGGTAAACCACGTAGTCACCTTTTTTTAAAAAGATTTATTTATTTATTTGAAAGTCAGAGTTACGTAGAGAGAGGAGAGGCAGAGAGAGAGAGAGAGAGAGATCAATTTTCCATCTTCTAGTTCACTCCCCAGTTGGCTGCAGGGCCAGAGCTGTGCCGATCCAAAGCTAGGAGCCAGGAGCCAGGAGCTTTCTCTGGGTCTTCCCGCACAAATGCAGGGGCCCAAGGACTTGGGTCATCTTCCACTGCTTTCCCAGGCCGTAGCAGAGAACTGGATCAGAAGCGGAGCAGCCGGGACCTGAACCGACGCCCATATGGGATGCCAGTGCCACAGGCAGTGACTTTACCGGCTACACCACAGCGCTAGTCCCCACAGTCACTTTCAGAAATTTCCTTTTACAATTTGTCTTAAGATAATTTAGGCATTATTAAAAGTCATGACAAGATTTAAAGGTAAATCGTCATTCAGAAATAATTGAGGCATTTCTAACCACATTTCGATAACTTTACACATAAAGTGTATAGCAATGCTTTACAATCTTGGGAGACTGATATATAATAAAAACAGCAATAAAGGCATTGCTTTTTTTTTTCTTCTGAAGATAAAACATTGAATTCTGCAAACCACAGCAATTCTCCTTTTAACAGAAGCCACAACTTTTCTGATACATTCGTATTAATTTATTGACTTAAAATAAAGTTAATGTGTCTTTCCTTTTAATTTCTTAAAGATTAGTAGTAATTATGATGGCTTTAGGCTTCTCCTTTTACTAATTAATTCAAGTTTAAAGTTGTAACTGGATTCTTTTTTTTTTTTTCTTTTTTTTTTTTTTTACCAGGCAGAGTGGACAGTGAGAGAGAGAGATACAGAGAAAAGTCTTCCTTTGCCATTGGTTCACCCTCCAATGGCCGCCGTGGACGGCATGCTGAGGCTGGCGCACCGCGCTGATCTGAAGGCAGAAGCCAGGTGCTTCTCCTGGTCTCCCATGGGGTGCAGGGCCCAAGCACTTGGGCCATCCTCCACTGCACTCCCAGGCCACAGCAGAGAGCTGGCCTGGAAGAGGGGCAACCGGGACAGAATCCGGCACCCCGACCGGGACTAGAACCTGGTGTGCTGGCGCTGCAAGGTGGAGGATTAGCCTGTTGAGCCGTGGTGCCGGCAATAAAGTTGTAATTGGATTCTAACATTAATAGCACTAATTTTGTTCAGCTTTGTAAATATGTTAAGCACTTACCTATTTTCTATGGATAATCTGAACATTTTCAATTATGTTTGTGCTAAGTGAATTGTAAGATTAAGTTAGGTATGGGGCCAGCACTGTGGCGCAGCGGGTTAATGCCCTGGCCTGAAGTACCGGCATCCCATATGGGCTCCAGTTCTAGTCCCGGGTGCTCCTCTTCCAATCCAGCTCTCTGCTATGGCCTGGGAAAGCAGGAGATGGCCCAAGTCTTGGGGGCCCTGTATCCACATGGGAGACCCGGAGGAAGCTCCTGGCTCCTGGCTTCGGATTGGCGCAGCTTCAGCTGTTGCAGCCATCTAGGGAGTGAACCATCGGATGGAAGATATTTCTCTCTCTCTCTATCTGTGTAACTCTGACTTTCAAATTAATAAATAAATAAATAAATCTTAAAAACGATTAAATTAGGTACGACAATGTGCTGTGGATTATATTCTGATTATACTTCTGTAATCCTCTGTGGCACTATTTTTAAGTATACCTTTGCACATATTTTATCTCATTCTTGCAGGCCTGGTTTATTTGTTTTTAAATCATTGCTGTGTCCTTGGAATGATACATTTTACAAGGAAGAGATTTGTGTTTTAGAAGTAGAAAATTTTGAGATTTGGAAAGTTATTAATTTTCAATAAAAAAGATATATAGTAGAATTGTACATAAATGTTAACCTCTATTACATATTGCTTCTACTGATAGTACAACTGAAATAGAAGTTAGGAGATTGGGATAAATTTTTCCTCTCTGTAGTTAAAATCCTAGTATTTCTAACAAATATAGGATTTTTGGGGGCCATTTTCATACTTTGGTATTAATAATATGGGTTAAAGTTATATCTAATAAAAACTGATTTAAGTCTTAGTAAACTCAGTAGCTTTTATATTTGTAAAATAATTAAGATGGCATATTGTTACCTCTTGTAGACCTGTTCTCTGAGATGTGATATGAACCCATATTCAATAATAATCACTGTGTAACTGGGATAGTAGGGTTAATTAAAAGTCTACAAGGCTACCTGCAACACATCTTAACTGTAACATATTTTGATGTGTGTGACACTGTTTTTTCAAAGCTCTTCTCTGACTTTAGCTTCTACTTAAGCAGTGTCACTGAGCCAATCTGTTCACAGTTGACATTTGTTGTATCTTTTTGATGTTTTGTATGGAGCTGATGGTGCAAGGCAGTATCTCAAGATTATTTCTTCAGAGAAAGCTTCAGATCAGAAATTTCCAGTTAATTTTCTGGGAATAAAAGAGAAATTATGAGAAAGTGAGAGAAAGAGATAGCAAAAGTGTTAAAAATATCTGGTTTGTCATGTAAATGTTAACTTCTGTTAACCAAGTATGACAAGGATGCAGAGATTTGGAAGAGACAGCCTAGCCCTCAAGAAGTGATGCTTGGTCTTAGAAACAGGCTTTGCAGGGGATAATGCTATCTTCCTTTGAATACCTTTGCTCAGAAGGGGTAAGTTTATTTGATTATATGCTTAGTGGCATTTATTTTAGTTTAAAATTATTGTTTTAGATTGACTAACATGCATATTATTCTTGAAGAAAAATATTTTGAATCCTAGAAGTTTTAGATAAATGGCTTTAAGAACAAGTAATAATTTTTTAAGTAATTACTTTAAAACATAAGGATTAAATGTTTTAATTTTTATTCTGTGAAAATTATAAAAAACTAGCTTCTTTTTTAAAAAAATATTTATTTATTTATTTGAAAGAGTTACACACAGAGAGAAACCTTCCACAGAGAAATCTGCTGGATCATTCCCCAAATGTCCAAAACAGCTGGAGCTGGGCCAGACCAAAACCAGGAGCCAGGTGCTTCATTTTATCTCCCACATAAATGTCAGGGACCCAAGTACTTGGACCATCTTCTGTTCTTCTCCAGGTCTTTAGCAGGGAGCTAGATCAGAAGTGCAGCAGCTGGGACTTGAACTGGCACTTGTATGGGGTGATGGCATCAGAGACAGTGGCTTTTCCCACTACACCACAACACTGGCCCCCCAACCTAGTGTCTTAATGTCAGAATTGTCATTGCGTTATTGCAAGGGTAGCCTTAAGTTTTAGAAACATTCAGGTATTTATGGGTTATTAATTATAGTAAGATTTAAAAGAGATGTGCAGGTAGTCATTTGGGGGGGTGAACCAACGGAAGGAAAACCTTTCTTTCTGTCAGTCTCTCACTGTCTATAACTCTACCTGTCAAATAAATAAAAAAAAAAAGAGATGTGCAGGTTAAAACATGACAAGTTTCTTTTTTCTTATGCAGATCAATCCATCATGGATGTTTTGAAACATAAAAGCTTCTTAGAAGAGCTGTTGTTTTGGACAATAAAGTATGAATTTCCCCAGAAGATGGTAACTTTCTTACTTAACATGCTTCCAGATCAAGAGTATAAGGTATCTATATTTTTTTTGTTCCTTTCTGAAATTTGCTTCTCTTTCTTTGCTTCTTCATTACTAGATTAAAATTTTTTAAAAAATTTTAATTTGATATACAAACAGAGTAACAAGAACACAGAGAGAGACAGACAGAGAAATGGAGACAGATAGATAGAATTCCCATCTGCAGGTTTGTTCCCCAAATACCTGCAACAACTGGGGCAGGGTCATGGCTGAAGCCAGGAGCTGGGAACTCAATTCAGGTCTCCCATGTGAGTGGCAAGAACCCAATTACTTGAGCCATCAGTACTGCCTCCGGTATCTGCACTGGCAGGAAGCTCGAGCTGGAAACTAATCCCACACACTCTGATGTGTGACATGGTAGTCTTAACTGCTAGACTAAATGCCCACTTCTTTTACTAGATCTTTTTGATGTACTTCTCAGCTGAGAATTGACACAACACTATGAACATTGACTTCTCTTGCTAACACAGTCTGCCCCAAAAGCATAGTATTTTTGTTTTAAGGAAAAGCAGCATTACCAAAGGGTTTCCTTTCTGCATGGAACTTGGTCAGAGGAAATGCTAGAAACAAACATTAAAAACAGAATTACAGGGTGGTTAGCCTGGCATTTAAGATGTCTACATCCCACATCAGAATACCAGGGTTTGATTTTTGGTTGTAGCATCCTGCCAGTGTTAGACCCTGGGATGCAGTTCTGATAACTTAAGTAATTTGGTTCCTGCCACACACATACATGGGGGATGTGGCTTATGCTCTTGGTTCTTGGCTTTTGTCCTGGCCCAGTCCTAGCTGTTGTGAGCGTTTGAGAGAGTGAACCAGTGGATAGGAGCACTCTCTTTGTCTCTGCTTCTCAAAACAAACAAAAGTGAAACATAATTGCAGAAATAAATATGTGGTTACAAATTATTCTAAGTCTACTGAAGGAGAGGTACAAGATGCTATGAGAATATTTAATAGGGACAACTGAGTTTAGATTGTTGGGATTAGGCATGGGAAAAGCATTAAACCTGCTGGATATAATCGTTGAAGAGAGAATAGTTACAGACTCATACACAAATGTAAATGTAGGTAGATGAAGTTTCTAGTTTGAGGATCTGGATCTACCAGTTACCATCATGGTGTGGCGAAGTTATATAGATTAGTATTTGAAAAGAAAATGAAGTATACAATAGTTCTTATGGTATAGATTAGGAAATACACTTTTTAAATAGTGCTTTTGTATGTCTTTATATTTGCTTAAAAACAACAGAGGAAATGTACATGTTACACAAGAAGGGAATAAGAGTAAATATAAATAATAATGCAGAACATGGAGTCAGATTAGTGGACAGCTTTCTGATCAAAGGAGAAGGTGTTTCTTTGGGAATAATCAAGCTGACAAACTTGTTTAGTGTTTTAAATCTTCTTTGATGTTATGTAGCTGAGTCTTTAGATTTTGTTGTTTGAGTAGCTAGCAGTAAATAAAGACCTTACTTTAGTAAATAGATAGATTTGTGAGTGAGGTGCAGTTTTATATTCTTACACTATAATATTTGTAATTTCCTTAAAATGTTAATAATTTAAGACGCCTATTAAAATTTTGTAACTTTCAAAATATTTTACTAACATTCCAAAAAAAGGGAAAATATTACTTAAGACTACAATATAAATATTGAAATTAATTTTGAGATTACCTTAAGCATTTCTTATAAGTTAGTAATGGAACTAAAATACAAATATAATATATTAAAAATATTTAAATTCAGCATAAAGCTAATGTGTTTTTTTATATTTAAAAAATTTTACAGGTTGCTTTTACGAAAACTTTTGTTCAGCATTATGCTTTCATTATGAAAACACTGAAGAAAAGTCATGAATCAGATACAATGTCTAACAGAATTGTGCATATTAGTGTTCAGTTGTTCAGCAATGAGGAGCTAGCCAGACAGGTAACAGAAGAATGTCAGCTCCTGGATATTATGGTCACTGTGCTATTATACATGATGGAAAGTTGCCTTATTAAAAGTGAGCTACAAGGTAAACTCAGAATTATATTCACTAGTTCTATTAATAATGTGCTTGGTAAAACTAGCCTTACAAATACCCAATATGCTTAAAAATACCTTAAATGTAATATAATTTGTTTGATATGTTTTTGAAAATTTCCAGCAACATTTAAAGAAAAGTTTATAATGTTTATAATAATTTTATTACTTACAAAGAACTGTCAACATTTTACTGTACTTCTTTTTGTGTGATGTGACTATATTTATAAAAATAAATACATACTTTAGAAATGTTACCATAGTATGTATGTCAAAAACATGCATTTTGTTAATTGCAGGTACTAATATCACATAGGTATACCATAATTTTTTAAGCTATATTCTTACTAGATGTGTTTTTATTTTTTAAAATTAGAAATGTTTTGTTATTAGCCTTAGACATTTCTGTGTGTATATATTTTGATAACTTAAAAATTGGAGTAAATCTGGCCTTTTCTATGTTTCTTTAGTAATAACTTATATTTTCTTCTTTTGTACCTATTATATGGTTTATAGTCCTCAGTGTGCCATAATGTTTCTGTACATGTTGCTTTTCTCATTTCTCTGTGATCTTTCATCTTTACCTCTTAAGCTTTTGTTTCCTTTTGAATTTCCATATAAATTTAATTAATTTATATTATTTAAGTATTTTCTATGGACCAGGCACTCTATTGAATACTATTACTAAGCTTTCTCACTTAAGCTTCTGAAAACCCCTCTGAGATTGGCATTATTGTTATCCTCATTTCAAAGATGAGTACATTGATGCTTAGGACAGTTAAGCCATTGACTGTAGATTATACAGTTAGTAAATGAAAGACAGCTCCAAGAAGGCTTTCTTGTCTCCTGATCAGAACCTTTGTTCTTAACCATGACATCCAGGCCACATTGATAGGTCTGTGTCTTCACTTGTTAACCCCTGGAGCTAAACATTAACAATATCAACAATCAAGTCTTAGGATCTTTCTACTCTGAGGAGGAGAGATTTTACAGTTGAGCCTTGCTTTTACTATTGTTTCCTTGTGCATATGGCTCCTGTTTTCTCATGATACTGACTTTTCAGATGTGACACCATAGCTTGAAAATTGATGGCTTCTATGTTATAATAGCTAGCTGATTAATTTAGCTGCTGTCTTTTGAGTACTTACCATATGCCTTCCTTTTTTATTTGTACTTAATTTGCATTATCTTATTTATCTGTCAATAATTTTGTGAAGTCTGCTGTGGCTTAGAGAGTTGAAATCAATGATCTATGGGCTTACAGCTCTAAAAGCTCATACTCATTTTTACCCATTATGTGACACTGATTTCCTACTGTATGTATAATAGGAGCATATATATATATATTTATATTGTTTACATTAATAAACTTTTTTTGAGAGATAACTCCCATCCTCTGGTTCACTCCCCAAATGCTTACAACAGCTAGAACTGGGCCAGGCTGAGTTTGGAGACTGGGAACTCAGTCTTGATCTCCCATTTGGGTGGCAGGGGACTCATGTATTTGAGCCATCACCTGCTGCCTCCCAGGATGGGTAATAGCAGGAAGCTAGAATTGAGAGGGGAGCCAGGACTCCAACCCAGGTACTTTGGTATGGCATGTGGGGACTTCCCACGCAGCATCTTCAATTCTAGGCCAAATGTCTGCCCCTTTCTCTACTTTTTAAAAGGGAAATTTAAAAACTTTTTAACTTTATATAATATGACATTTTCTTTCTTAGAGATATGGCTATATACATTGTTTTTTCAGTTTTCTTTTTTGAAACAGTTATTCAGCTGATCAATACTGTTCTTACATAGAATATATATTTAGAGAAAGCTTTCTCAAGTGTTTTTAACTTACAAACCAAAAGACTTAAAATTTAGAAATATCTGCTCTTTTGAAAAGTATCTGGACTCTCTTTTCTAGACTGAAATGATTTAGTTGTGCTTGTTATATATGGTTTACACTTGATCTTTGAGGAAGAATGTTTGGGAAAAAGATGTGTATGAATCTACCTTCTGTTATTTTTCAAAGCCACTTTCCAGAGAAAGTTTTTATTATTTATTTCCTTACTCTTGCTCCCTTGTTAACCTACCTGTTAGCCTATCTGAATCTAGTGTCTGCTTCCATCCTTCTGTTGAAATTACCCTCTACAAAATTGTCTGACTCAAGTGACCACATGCCCTACTGTTTCCAGAACAGCCACAAGTTACGCTGTTGTCCTTTTTCACTCATAAAGTGTTTGTTTATATGATAAGTTACATCATCATCCTTTCCATCATCTACACTGTGAAGAAACCAGTAGCTATGCATAGGACCTCTCTTTCAGTATCATATTACACTGTTGATTTCTCTGCTCTCTCTGTGGCCTAGCATTCTTCTCTGCTTTTCCTAACAATATTGGTATTTCTTGACACATGGTTTTGGTGGTTCCCATTTTTTTCTGAAATAATATTACTTTGTGTCAGTTGTTTTCTAAATATACTTCCCTTCTAATGCAGTTAGTCTTCTCTAGGCATTTTTATGCAGATTGAAGTTGGCATATGCTGAATTATTATAGATAACATTGCTAAGATCTTTAAAGGTATGATTTTTCTAGCATTAAATCATATTATCTCCAAGCCAAGATCTGAGATTATCTTTAGCTTTCTTCAAAATTTGCCATGTTTTTTCCTCCTTTATTAGTAGTATAACATTTCATTTTATTTATTTCTTCCATTTTTTAAAAATAAGATTATTTTATTTAAAAGGCAGTGTTACAGAGGGAGAGAGAGAGGGGTCTTCCATCCTCTGATTTACTCCCCAAATGGCCACAATGGCTGGAACTGAGAAAATCTGAAACCAGGAGCCTGGATCTTCTTCTGGGTCTCCCATGTGAGTGCAAGGATCCAAGGACTTGGACCATCTTCCACTGCTTTCCCAGACCATAGCAGAGAGCTGGATTGGAAGTAGAGCTGCTGGAACTCGAACCAGCGCCCATATGGGATGCTGGTATTGCAGGTGACAGCATTATCCACTGTGCTACAGCACCAGCCCCTCTTTAGCTCTTTTTCTTGTAACTTACTTTATTAGTTCATGTTACTTTTGATTTAAATTTTATAATTATGATAAAAAGGACAATGATCATGAACAGAAATAGTGAAAATGGAGAGGCCGGCACTGTGGCGTAATGGGTAAAGCTGCTACCTGCAGTGCCGGCATCCCACATGGGCACTGGTTCGAGACATGGCTGCTCCACTTCCGATCCAGCTCTCTGCTATGGCCTGGGAAAGCAGTAGAAGATGGCCCAAGTACTTGGGCCCCTGCATCCACATGGGAGACCCAGAAGAAGCTCCTGGCTTCAGATCGGTGCAACTCCTGCTGTTGTGGCCAATTGGGGAGTGCACTATCGGATGGAAGACCTCTCTCTCTGCCTCTCCTCCTCTCTCTGTGTATCTCTCTGACTTGCAAGTAAATAAATTTTTTTTTAAAGAAATAATGAGTGGACTTTGGGTCATTATATACCATAGCTCCGCTAGCCTACTAGCCTTGAGCATTCCATGTATTATAGATGAAGATATGTTTGGTTCAGTAAGTTAAGTTGGGATAAGTTAAGAGAGTTAGTGGCAGCTAGCTAGTGGTACAGCTGGTAAAGTCACTGCCTGTAGTGCCAGCATATGAGCACTGGTTCAAGTTTTGGCTGCTCCAATTCCGATCTAGCTCTCTGCTATGGCAGTAGAAGAAAGCAGTAGAAGATGGCCCAAGTCCTTGGGTTCCTGCACCCATGTGGGGGACCTGAAAGAAGCTCCTGGCTCCTGGCTTCAGATTAGCCCAGCTCTGACTGATGAGGCCATTTGGGGAGTGAACCAGCAGATGGAAGACCTCTCTCTCTGCCTCTGCCTCTCTGTAGCTCTGCCTTTCAAATAAATAATAATAAATAAATATTAAAAAAAAAAAAAAGAGCTAGAGGCTGACAATGTGGTGTAGCAGGTAAAAGCTGCCACTGCAATGCCAATATCCCATATGGGCCCCTGTTTGATTTCTAGATGTTCCACTTCTGATTCAGCTCCCTGCTATTGTGCCTGGGAAATCAATGGAAGTTGGCCTAAGCTTGGCCCCCCTGCACCCATGTAGGAGACCCAGAGGAAGCTCCTGGCTCCTGGCTTTGGCCTGGCCCAGCCCCAGCTGTTGTGGCCATCTGGGGATTGAACCAACAAGCAGAATATCTTTCTCCCTTTCTCTCTGTAACTCTATTTTTCAAATAAATAAAAAGAAATCTTTTTTTTTAAAGTTGAGAGCTAATGCTTAAATATAATAATAAAGATTTAGTATGAGCCTATTTTCCTCCCCAACAGTATATTTAAACTTAGAGGATTTTCTTTAAGAAGTTTATGTATACTTTTGTTCTTTAGTCTTTGAAATATTTTTAAAGTATTGTATTTATCTTTTTGAGTAGAAGAAAGCAATTAGATATATAGCACTTAAAATTATTCAACTTTTATTGATAGAATGGAACAAAATTAGAGGTAAAAGTCTTATTGCCTGGAACTAAAAATATTACATTATATTCTTAGAATCAAGAAAATATGGTTTTGTAAAGATAGCTAGCTCAGCATCATGTAAGACATTGAACATGTAGTTTTCATGTAAGGTTGTGCTAAGTGACTTATGTTAATATATGATTTAATTTCTTTAAAGTAATGAATCTTTTTCCATTTCAAAGATGAGGAAATTGATTCATAGAGTCTAAATAATATGCTTAAAGCTGTAGGTATTATATGGAAGATTGGGATTTGAATTTAGGTATCTCTGCTTCTACAATATACAATATCCTATATCATTGATAAAGTTTTTTTTAAAAAACACATTTATTTTTGGGCTGTGTGTGTCTTTTTTAGATGAAGAAAATAGTTTACATGTGGTAGTGAACTGTGGAGAAGCATTACTGAAGAATAATACTTACTGGCCTCTTGTTAGTGACTTTATTAATATTCTTTCTCATCAAAGTGTGGCTAAGAGATTTTTGGAGGACCATGGTTTATTAGTTACATGGATGAACTTTGTATCTTTCTTTCAAGGTATGAATTTTACCTTTGTTGCTATTTTTTTCCTTTTGGTTTTTAAAATACCTAATGCCAAACTACTAAATATTTAGAATATAGCACATCATTCAGATTATACATGAAATTTTCCATTATTTTAATAACTTATTATTTGCATATACTTTAATGATAAATTTTTCATGAAAACCTATAAAGGAGTTTAGGAAATATAAAATTATTAAAAAGAAAACAGTAGTAAAATTTTTAAAAAACATTTAACATGACTAATCTAGAAATGTGAAGCTTATTTTCTAAGAGTCATAACACTTTCATAAAAATATAACTAGCATCAGTTAAAATATTTTGATTTTCATTTTTAAAGATAATCATAAAAGGGATAATTCAAAGTGTTTTTTAAGGCAATCCAGTTTGTAAGAAGTTCTAAAAAGACATTTCATTTTTAATAATTTATTTATCTACATATATGTCTTTTGTCCTATTTGTTTGCATAAAAATGTACTTGGTACTGGGAAATGGTTTACTTGATTTTTATTCTGTTCACTTGCTTTCATTTTCTAAGGTTTGTATCTGCTTTACTTTTTGTAAGGTATGAATTTAAATAAGCGAGAACTAAATGAGCATGTGGAGTTTGAATCTCAGACCTACTATGCTGCCTTTGCTGCTGAACTTGAGGCCTGTGCACAGCCCATGTGGGGGCTGTTATCACATTGTAAAGTTAGGGTATGTTGAAAACTTTTTGGTTAATTTCTATGTTTATGTTTAAAAGAATTGAGAAAATATTTGAAATATTGATGTGTTTACTTACATGTAATATGCAATGTTTAATTCTCTTTCAAATTGAATTCTGTTTTGTAAAAGCTGACCTGGTAAGTTGACATTCATTTATATTACTAGATATTCCCAGCGTGTCCCTATTTTGAATAGTCTTTGAAACTTTGTTAAGTTTTCACAGTTAAATTTGTTGTTTCATTTTATCCATTATTAGCTGCTTAATGCTTTTTGTCTGCCAAGATGTGTTTTGGAAACAAATCAACAGACTTGGTTATGAGTTGATTGTGGGTTATTGATGAGGAGGAAACAGAGACTTGTGGGTAACTTTGGTTGGTGGTAATATTTACAGAGGTGGAAAAAGCTGATAACGTAAGCTTATGAAGATAATGTCAAGGAAGAATCATTAGGACATGGAGATGAGCAGGAGAGTAGAAGTCAAGAAGGAATGTAATACTTAGCTTTATAAACAGGGCTTCGGCTTTATAAACAGGGCACAGGGAATTTTTTTAAAAGGTCTAGGCTGCTGTCAAGTTTAACCTATTTGAGTTTGATGCTGCTACAATTTTTTTTAAACTTTTTTCATTGGAATAAAATGCACATAAAAGTCACCATTTTAATTATTTTAAAGCATACAATTCAGTGTTTTATAGTATATCCACGAAGTTGTACAAATATTGCCATTATTTAAGTCCTGACCATTTCTGTCAGTTTCAGAAGAAATCATGCATCTCCTCATTCCAGCCTCCCCTCATCCCTTGGAAACCACTAATCTATTTCTGTCTGTATGAATCTACCTAAGCTGAACCTTTTTAAAGTGGAATCCTACAACATATGGCCCTTTGTGACTGGGTTCTTTCACTCAGTGCAATGTTTTCAAGGTTTAACTCTGCAGCTTGTCTCTCAGTACTTCATTTCTTTTTTTAATGACTAAATAACATTCCACTATGAATATACCATGTTTTATTTGTTCATTCATCAATTGATAGACATATGGATTGATTTCACTTAAAAAAAGATTTACCTATTTAAAAGGCAGAGTGATGGTGGGGCAGGGGAGGAAGGAGGAGATACTGATTGATTTGATTTTTCTATCTGTTGGTTCACTTCCCTAGATGGCTGCAACAGCCAAGTTTGGGACAGGCTGCAGCTAGGAGCCAGGAATTCCGTCCTAGTCTCCCGCATGCATGGCAGGAGCCCAAGTACTTGGGCCATCTTCTGCTGCCTTACCAGGCACATTAGCAGGAAACTGGATCCGAAACAAAATAGCCAGGACTGAAACTGGCATTCTTATATGGGATGCCAGTGTCTCAAGTGTTGGCTTAGCCCAGTGCACCACAGTGCCAGCCTCTGTCTTCACTTTCTGGCAACTATGAATAATGTTACTGTGAACATCTGCGTATGATTGTTGAGTGAATATGTTTACAATTCTGTTGAGGATAATATATAGTGGTAGAATTGCTTCATACTATAGTAACTATGTATTTAATTTACTGAGGAACTACCAAATTGTTTTTCAAAGTAGCTGTATCATTTTATATTCTTATCAGCAATGTATGAGAGTTCCAATTTCTCCAAATCCTTGCTAACATTTAATAAATAATGGCCGGCCTAGTGGATGAGAAGTGATACCACTGTGCCTTTGATTTGGCAGTTTCACATGATGTTGAGCATCTTTTCATGTATTTGTTAGGCATTTAAAGATTTCTTGGGACAAATGTCTATTTCTATTGTGTTTTTTACAAGTCCTCTGCTCATTTTCTTTTTCTTTTCGTAGGGGCTGTTGTTGTGGTATGTACTACAGATTGAGCCGCTGCCTGTGACTGTGGCATCTCATATGTACACCAGTTCGAGTCTTGTCTGTTCCAGTTACAATCCAGCTCCCTACTAATGCACTTGGAAAAGCAATGGTTGATGGCCCAAGTGCTTGGGCCCTGCCACCCACCTGAAAAACAAGGATAGAGTTCTAGGCTCCTGGATTCAGCCTCTCCTAGCCCTGGCCCTTGGCAGTTGTTTGGGGAGTGAAACAGCAGGAAGAAGATCTCTTTCTCTCTCTGTCTTTCCTTCTCTCTCTCTAATTTTGCCTTTCAAATAAATAAATAGCTCTTGTAAAAAAAGGAATCATGATTTATATTCCCATTTCTTGCCTAGTTCAGGAGATCCATTTTGCCATAAGCATAACATGTTAAAAAGGAATTTATTAATATTTTAGCTTCTCAAGATCACAGCAAATGCTTGATAATTACTACAACATTCTTCTCATCAGTTCTCATGTTAATGTGATATTAGTACAAAGAGAATAAATTCAGTATAGTTCATAGATACAGTCACAATACCCTTCAAGTAGTACACATTTGTCATTTCTAATTCCAGATTTTTATTCCAACCCAGATATTCACAGGCTACTTACAATGCTCATATTTGCCCTCCTTTCTTTTTTAATTATGAAAACAGACATAGATAAAATTTATTTCTTAAACTATTTGAGGTGTATGATTCAATGATTTAATTATATTCACAGTGTTGTATGACCATCACCACTATCCATTTGGAGTATTTTTTTACAAAAGACTTATTAATTTATTTGAGAAGTAGGGTTACACAGAGAGAGAGAGAGAGAGAGAGAGAAAGAGAGAGACAAAGAGAGAGGTATTCCACCTGCTCGTTCACTCCACAAATGGCTGCAATGGCAGGAGCTGAGCTGATCCGAAGCCAGGAGCTTTCTCTGTTTCCCACGTGGGTGCAGGGTCCCGAGCACTTCAGCCATCTTCTGCTGCTTTCCCAGGCTATAGCAGAGAGCTGGATCAGAAGAGGAGCAGCTAGGACACAAACCAGAGCCTATATGGGATGCCAGCGCTGTAGGCAGAGGCCTAGCCTGCTGTACCACAGCACTGGCGCCTGGAGTATTTTTCATCAGCCCAAAATAAACTGTATACATTAAACAATGACATAGAGAATTTATTCTATTTGAAATGTCTCTTGGAATAGAACCTGACTTAACTCTAAAGTTTATTTCAGCTTTGAATCATCGCTAGCATTTTGTGTTCCTTAATTTTTTTCATTATTGGATATTACTATTTGTGAAGGGACAGTTTCATATATAATTTGATGTTGAAAATGTGTTTATATACTGTAAAATTTACATTACTTACTATTTTAGGAAACTCAAGAGTACACCCGAAATGTTGTTAGATATTGCCTTGAAGCTCTTCAAGACTGGTTTGATGCTATTAACTTTGTAGATGAGGTATGTATATTTTTTGGTAGACACTAAAGCATTTAAGAAACGTGTTTTATCTCTAACATTGAGGATGACATCTTTTCATGGAATAAGTGAAAAATGTCAGAATGAATGTAATAATATTATTCTTTGAAAAAGGCAGAGTTGAAAAGGGGGAACAGTTCTTTGACATTTAGGAGATTCCAGAGTGCACTAATCCTATCTCTTATGTCCTAGAGAAGAGGAGTGTACTTTCTTTTTTATTAAGTGCATACATCTCATTATTTCTCAGGAGTGAAAATTAATTTTAGGTAAAGGGTAAAGGGGTAAAAGCAACAGTACAAATGTGATAGAATAGGGGAAATCAGTGGAAAAGGTATCAGTTTCATTAATTGGATAATGTTCTTGTCAGAGTATGAAAAGAGGGGTTTGAACAAATAGATTGTTACTAGTAATGACTGAGAGGAGTTGCCACAGGATCTAGTATGTATAAATTGAGCACATAATTACTTTTGTTAGCTCAGCTTACCATTAGCAGCCCCTTCTGTTCTTCTTCTTCTTTTTTTATTTAGTAAATATAAATTTCCAAACTACAGTTTATGAATTACAATGGCTTTCTCCCCATCAGCTTCCCTCCCACTCGCACCCCTCCCATCTCCCGCTCCCTCTCCCATTCCATTCACATCAAGATTCATTTTCAGTTATCTTTATATACAGAAGATCGATTTAGTATATATTAAGTAAAGATTTCATCAATTTGCACCCACACAGAAACACAAAGTGTAAAATACTGTTTCAGTACTAGTTATAGCATTACTTCACATTGGACAACACATTAAGGACATTTCCCACATGAGAAGTAAGTACACAGTGACTCCTGTTGTTGACTTAACAATTTGACACTTTTGTTTATGGCGTCAGTAATCTCCCTAGGCTGTAGTCATGAGTTGCCAAGGCTATGGAAGCCTTTTGAGTTCGCTGACTTCGATCTTATTCCGATAGGGTCATAGTCAAAGTAGAAGTTCTCTCCTCCCTTCAGAGAAAGGTACCTCCTTCTTTGATGGCCCTGTTCTTTCCACTGGGATCTCACTTGCAGAAATCTTTCATTTAGGTCTTTTTTTTCCCCCAGAGTGTCTTGGCTTTCCATGCCTAAAATACTCTCATGGGCTCTTCAGCGGGATCCGAATGCCTTAAGGGCTGATTCTGAGGCCAGAGTGCTATTTAGGACATCTGCCATTCTATGAGTCTGCTGTGTATCCCGCTTCCCATGATGGATCGTTCTCTCCCATTTTGATTCTGTCAGTTAGTATTGGCAGACACTAGTCTTGTTTGTGTGATCCCTTTGACTCTTAGACCTATCAGTATGATCAATTGATCACTTGGACTAGTGAGATGGCATTGGTACATGCCACCTTGATGGGATTGTATTGGAATCCCCTGGCATGTTTCTAACTCCACCATTTGGGGCAAGTCCGATTGAGCATGTCCCAAATTGTACATCTCCTCCCTCTCTTATTCCCACTCTTATATTTAACAGGGATCACTTTTTAGTTAAAATTTAAACACCTAAGAATAATTGTGTGTTAATTACATAGTTCAGCCAATAGTACTAGAACAAAAAAAATACTAAAAGGGATAAAGTATTACATTGTGCATCAACAGTCAGGACATGAGCTGATCAAGTCACTGTTTCTCATAGTGTCCATTTCACTTCAACAGGTTTCCCCTTTGGTGCTCAGTTAGTTGTCGCTGATCAGAGAGAACATATGATATTTGTCCCTCTGGGACTGGCTTAATTCACTCATCATAATGTTTTCCAGATTCCTCCATTTTGTTGCAAATGACCGGATTTCATTGTTTTTGACTGCTGTATAGTACTCTATTGAGTACATGTCCCATAATTTCTTTATCCAGTCTACTGTTGATGGGCATTTGGGTTGGTCCCAGGTCTTAGCTATTGTGAATTGAGCTGCGATAAACATTAATGTGCAGACAGCTTTTTTGTTTGCCAATTTCATTTCCTTTGGGTAAATTCCAAGGAGTGGGATGGCTGGGTTGTATGGTAGGGATATATTCAGGTTTCTGAGGAATCTCCAGACTGACTTCCATAGTGGCTTTACCAGTTTGCATTTCCACCAGCAGTGGGTTACTGTCCCCTTTTCCCCACATCCTCTCCAGCATCTATTGTTGGTAGATTTCTGAATGTGAGCCATTCTAACTGGGGTGAGGTGAAACCTCATTGTGGTTTTGATTTGCATTTCCACGATTGCTAGTGATCTTGAACATTTTTTCATGTGTCAGTTGGCCATTTGGATTTCCTCTTCTGAAAAATGTCTATTGAGGTCCTTGGCCCATCTCTTAAGTGGGTTGTTTGTTTTGATGTTGTGGAGTTTCTTGATTTCTTTGTAGATTCTGGTTATCAACTCTTTATCTGTTGCATAGTTTGCAACAATTTTTTCCCATTCTGTTGGTTGCCTCTTCACTTTCCTGACTGTTTCTTTTGCAGTACAGAAACTTCTCAATTTGATGCAATCCCAAATGTTAATTTTGGCTTTGACTGCCTGTGCTTCTGGGGTGTTTTCCAAGAAGTCATTGCCGGTACCTATATCTTGCAGGGTTTCTCCAGTGCTCTCTAATAATTTGATGGTGTCGGGTTGTAGATTTAAGTCTTTAATCCATGTTGAGTGAATTTTTGTGTAAGGTGTAAGGTAGGGGTCTTGCTTCATGGTTCTGCACTTGGAAATCCAATTTTCCCAGCACCATTTATTGAATAGACTGTCCTTACTCCAGGGATTGGTTTTGGATCCTTGATCAAATATAAGTTGGCTGTAGATGTTTGGATTGATTTCCGGTGTTTCTATTTTGTTCCATTGGTCTGTCCATCTGTTTCTGTACCAGTACCATGCTGTTTTGATAGCAACTGTCCTGTAGTATGTCCTGAAATCTGGTATTGTGATGCCTCCAGCTTTGTTTTTGTTGTACAAGATTGCTTTAGCTATTCGAGGTCTCCTGTGTCTCCATATAAATTTCAGCACCATTTTTTCCAGATCTGAGAAGAAGGTCTTCGGTATCTTGATTGGTATCGCATTGAATCTATAAATTGCTTTTGGGAGAATGGACATTTTGATGATATTGATTCTTCCAATCCATGAGCATGGAAGATTTTTCCATTTCTTGGTATCCTCTTCTATTTCTTTCTTTAAGGTTTTGTAATTTTCATCGTAGAGATCTTTAACATCCTTGGTTAAGTTTATTCCTAAGTATTTGATTGTTTTTGTGGCTATTGTGAATGGTATTGATTTTAGAAGTTCTTCCTCAGCCATGACATTGCCTGTGTATACAAAGGCTGTTGATTTTTGTGCATTGATTGTATATCCTGCTACTTTGCCAAACTCTTCTATGAGTTCCAATATTCTCTTAGTAGAGTTCTTTGGGTCCCCTAAATAAAGAATCATATCATCTGCAAAGAGGGATAGTTTGAGTTCTTCCTTCCCAATTTGTATCCCTTTAATTTCTTTTTCTTGCCTAATGGCTCTGGCTAGAACTTCCAGAACTATATTGAATAGCAGTGGTGAGAGTGGGCATCCCTGTCTGGTACCAGATCTCAGTGGAAATGCTTCCGATTTTTCCCCATTCAATAGGATGTTGGCCGTGGGTTTTTCATAAATTGCTTTGATTGTATTGGGGAATGTCCCTTCCATACCCAGTTTGCTTAAAGTTTTCATCATGAAAGGGTGTTGTATTTTATCAAATGCTTTCTCGGCATCTATTGAGAGAATCATATGGTTTTTCTTCTGCAGTCTGTTAATGTGGTGTATCACATTGATTGTTTTGAGCACACTGAACCATCCCTGCATACCAGGGATAAATCCCACTTGGTCTGGGTGGATGATCTTTCTGATGTGTTGTTGCATTCTATTGGCCAGAATTTTATTGAGGATTTTTGCATCTATGTTCATCAGGGATATTGGTCTGTAATTCTCTTTCAGTGCTGCATCTTTTTCCAGCTTAGGAATTAAGGTGATGCTGGCTTCATAGAAAGAATTTGGGAGGATTCCCTCTTCTTCGATTGTTCTGAATAGTTTGAGAAGAATTGGAGTTAGCTCTTCTTTAAATGTCTGGTAGAATTCAGCAATGAATCCATCTGGTCCTGGGCTTTTCTTTGTTGGGAGGGCCTTTATTACTGTTTCAATTTCTGTCTCAGTTATGGGTCTGTTTAGGTTTTCTATGTCTTCCTGATTCAATTTAGGTAGATTGCATGTGTCCAGGAATCTATCCATTTCTGATAGATTTCCCAGTTTGTTGGCAAACAGCTCTTTGTAGTAATTTCTGATGATTCTTTTTATTTCTGTGGTGTCTGTTGTTACGTTTCCTTTTTCATCTCTGATTTTATTGATTTGGGTCTTTTCTTTTTTTAATTAGTTGAGCCGGTGGGGTGTCAATTTTGCTTATTTTTTCAAAAAACCAGCTCCTCGTTTGGCTGATTTTTTGTAATGTTTTTTTTTTTTGGATTCAATCCTGTTGATTTCTTCTCTGATTTTTAATTATTTCTCTTCTCCTACTAGATTTTGGTCTCATTTGCTGTAGGTTTTCTAGATCCTTGAGATGAATTGAAAGCTCATTTATTTGGTGTCTTTCCAATTTCTTAATGTAGGCACCTATTGATATAAACTTTCCTCTTAACACTGCTTTTGCTGTGTCCCATAGGTTTTGGTATGTTGTGCTGTTATCCTCATTTACTTCCAGAAAATTTTTGATTTCTCTTTTGATTTCTTCTATGACCCATTGTTCATTCAGGAGCATGTTGTTCAATCTCCATGTGTTTACATAGGCTCTAGGGATTCCTGAGTTGCTAATTTCCAACTTCATTCCTTTATGGTCTGAGAAGCTGCATGGTATGATTCTAATTCTTTTGAATTTGCTGAGACTTGCTTTATGGTCTAGTATGTGGTCAATCCTAGAGAAGGTTCCATGTACTATTGAGAAGAATGTAAATTCTTTATGTGTAGGATGAAAAGTTCTATAGATATCTGTTAGATCCATTTGGGCTATAGTGTCGTATAATCTACTGTCTCCTTGTTGATCTTCTGTCCTGTTGATCTATGTATTTCTTTTTTTTTTTTTTTTTTTTTTTTTTTTTTGATAGGCAGAGTGGACAGTGAGAGAGAGAGACAGAGAGAGAAAGGTCTTCCTTTGCCGTTGGTTCACCCTCCAATGGCTGTCGCTGCAGCCGGCGCACCGCGCTGATCCGATGGCAGGAGCCAGGATCCAGGTGCTTTTCCTGGTCTCCCATGGGGTGCAGGGCCCAAGCACCTGGGCCATCCTCCACTGCACTCCCTGGCCATAGCAGAGAGCTGGCCTGGAAGAGGGGCAACCGGGACAGAATCCGGCGCCCCGACCGGGACTAGAACCCGGTGTGCCGGTGCCGCAAGGTGGAGGATTAGCCTATTGAGCCACGGCGCCGGCTGATCTATGTATTTCTGAGAGTGGAGTATTGAAGTCCCCCAGTACTATTGTATTGGGGTCTAAGTCTCCCTTTAAGTCCCTTAACAAATCTTTTAAATAAACTGGTGCCCTGTAATTAGGTACATATACATTGATAATTGTTATATCTTCCTGTTGAATTGATCCCTTAATCATTATATAGTGCCCCTCTTTGTCTCTCCTAACAGTTTTTGTGGTAAAGTTTATGTTAACCGATATTAAGATGGCTACGCTCGGTCTTTTTTCATTTCTGTTGGCATGGTATATCTTTTTCCAGCCTTTCACTTTCAGTCTGTATGCATCAGCTGAGTGGAATTGAAGGTCGTTAGCAGGCAAATGATTTACCCACAGGAGCCAGAGATAGGAAGCTCTTTCCCAAGGACCACACAGGGAATCTGTGCTGCCCTCAGTGTGGGCTCAGATTCTCCTGCAGTCTCCCACTGGGTTACCAAGGTTCCCGAATTGTAGCATCTCTGGAGAGTACGCAAGTGAATTCTGTGAGTTCTCTCCCCCACTGTCTCTTTTTTCACAGTCTCAGTTCATTAGCATCACACATTCACTAGGTCCTAATCTCCTGTTATTTCATCCCCCCTAGAGTCAGGTTTTTCTGCTTGGCTGAGGGCCGGTGCAGTCCTGTGGTCGCCCCGCTTATGATGTATGTCCAAAATGGTGCCTGCTCTTTGTCTTGCTCGCCTTTGAGAGGTGAGCGGAGAGCGAGAAACTCATTTCCGTATTGGCCACCTCTTTTTTTTTTCCCTCTCTCTTCTAGTTAGCCTTGGTGAACTTTTCTTTCAAGCCTCGTTCCCTCTAGTCTCCTCTTTCCGCTTGCCTGCCAGTGTCTCAGGGTATTGAGTTTCGGCTCACCTCGCGCTCCAGCGCTAGGGTGTTGATTATGCTGCTGGTGTCCCGCACTGTGGGCTCCCATGCTGTCCATGCAGGTCCACCATGAATCACTAGTTCCGGAAGAGTTTCCTCTGCTGTTTCTTCCCCTACTCTTCCTTGAACCTGCAGTATCTCCACTTTTATTAAACTGTCTCTTCCGGAACTATCAGTGTGCTCCCTTCCTATTCCGCCATCTTGCCCCAATTCCCTTCTGTTCTTCTTATGCAGTAATATGCCACACACACACACACACACTTACACACAGAACGCCTACTCCTGACTGATTCCTGAATCCAGGGCAGATAGAACCCTAGCTATCTTTGGGACTGTGTGGAGTTGAGAGGAGGCAAGTCATCTTTTTTTTTTTTTTTTTTCAAAAAATCCTAATACAAATGTACTGAAAAGTTGAGGATGCAAAGAACTTTGTTTTCTTGAATGAATAATTAAGTTATTGACTTGGTGCCCTGTCATCCCCAAATACTTCAGTGTATATTTCCTACAAACAAGGACATTTTCACATGTAACCAAATACAACTATAAAAGCCATTATTATATGATTGCCTTCTAATCCTTAGAACTTAATTTGTTTTATTAATCATCCAGTGCTATCATTTATAGCAAAAGGATGTGGTTTATGTCATCATGTTATTGATCTTCTGTAAGCTTCTTCGTCTTTCTTTGCCTTTAGGACAATGATGTTTATTTTATCATTTTTTATAGAAAACTTTAATTTAGTAAATATGAATTTTAAAGTATAACTTTTGGATTATAGCAGTTCTTCCCCAATAACCACCCTCCTACCTGCAAACCATCCCATCTCCTACTCCCTCTCCCATCTCATTCTTCTTTAAGACTCGTTTTTAATTATCTTCATATACAGATCAACTCTGTACTAAGTAAAGATTTCAATAGTTTGCACCCACACAGACATACAAAGTATAAAGTACTGTTTGAAGACTAGTTTTACCGTTATTTCTCATAGTACAACACATTTAGGACAGAGGTCCTACATGGCGTGCAAGTGCACAGTGACTCCTGTTGTTGATTTAAAAATTGACACTCTTATTTATGATGTCAGTAATCGACAGTGATGTTTAAAATTAAGAGTACAAATCAGTTGCTTTCAAGAATGTCTCTCAGTTTGGGTTTATTTCATAATCAGCTTTAGATTATTTATCTTCAGGAATATATAAAGATGTGATGTTGCAATGTTTTCATTACATACTGTCTAATGGTTTATGATTTGTTTTGATTCTATTATTGATGATGTTACCTTTTTTCACTTGATCAGGGTGGTGCCTAATAGACTTGTTCACTATCAAGTTGTCATTTTATCATTGTAATTAATAATTTTTTAAAAAAGATTATTTATCTGAAAGAGTTACACAGAGAGAAGGAGAGGCAGAGGGAGAGAGGCTTCTTCCATCCGCTGGTTCACTCCTGAATTGGCCACAATGGCCGGAGCTGCACCAGTCTGAAGCCAGGTGCCAGGAGTTTGTTTTGGTTCTCCCATGTGGGTGCAGGAGCTCAAGGACTTGGGCCATTCTCCAGTGCTTTCCCAAGCCATAGCAGAGAGCTGGATTGGAAGTGGAGCAGCCGGGACTTGAACCGGCACCCATATGGGATGCTGGCACTGCAGGTGGTGGCTTTACCTGCTATGCCACAGTGCCGGCCCCATGTAATTAATCACTTTTTATGTGCTATGCATATATATCTGTTTTCTTATCTAATTTTCAAATAATTTATTTTTATATGTAGGAATCCATAGTTTCTGTTTTATTCAGTGGGTTATAGTCTATTATACTGTTGTTTGGTAGTCAAATGGTTTCATATTTGTTCAGCAAGAACCCCTTCAAGTTTTTTTTTTTTTTTCCTATGTTATTTTCCTGTCCTATCATTCTTTGAGAATCTCCATGTTTTTTGGCCTGATAGTGTATTTCAGGCACACCTATAGTCCCCCTGTTCTAATTCTAGAATCAATCATTTCTTTAAAGATAACTGGTTACTTTTAGTGCGGAACAGTATTTATTAAGCAAAATCTGAGTGATAGGCATGCTTATTGCTGTTGGGGTGTCACTGTTCACAGGCCCTCACAGTGAGTAGAAGTTAAGAGACTTTACACACACAGATTTATTTTATTTCTTTGAAAGACAGAGTTACAGAGAGAGGTAGAGAAACAGAGAGAGGTCTTCCATCCGCTGGTTCACTCCCCAGATGGCTGCAATGGCTGGAACAGCGCCAATCCACTGCCAGGAGCCAGGAGTTTCTTCCAGGTCTCCCACGTGGGTGCAGGGGCCCAAGGACTTGGGCCATCTTCTGCTCCTATCCCAGGCCATAGCAGAGAGCTGGATTGGAAGTGGAGCAGCTGGGGCTAGAACCGGGCCCATATGGGATGCCGGTGCTTCAGAGCAGGGCGTTAACATGCTGTGCCACAGCGCCAGCCCCACCCTTGGTTATCTTTAATAATTTCTGTTCTATTCTAATTTATCTCCCCCAAATATTTGTGTTTGCTCTTAGCCTTGATTTTATCTATTTGGACTCAGAGTCTACCATCATCAAATCACCTTGATTCTTAGTCTGGTATAATTATTGATCTTTAAGGTTAAATTGTGCATAAATGATTATGATTCAGTCTTTTTTTTTTTTTTTTTTAAGATTTTATTTATTTGAGAGGTAGAGTTTCAGACAGTGAGAGGGAGAGACAGAGAGAAAGGTCCTCCGTTTGTTGGCTCACTCCCCAAATGGCTGCAACGGCGCCGATCCGAAGTCAGGAGCCAGGAGCTTTTTCCTTGTCTCCCATGTGCGTGCAGGGGCCCAAGGACTTGGGCCATCCTCCACTGCTCTCCCAGGCCACAGCAGAGAGCTGGACTGGAAGAGTAGCAGCCAGGACTAGAACCGGTGCCCATATGGGATGTTGGTGCCACAGGCGGAAGACCAACCTACTGCGCCACGGTGCCGGCCCAATGATTGTCTTGAAAGAACATCTTTGGCCTCCACAGAGCTCCATCCTATTTCTTAGCCTTCCACACTCTATCCAGAATTAGACCCTCAGCTGGAACTTTTCTCTTCAAGTTCTCATTGGTATTTGGAACTTTAGAGACTATTATTAAAATGCTAGCATCTTTAAGAGAATAGGATGATTGAAGTGGGAGAAATTCTATTGTACACAGAGGGTTAAAAAAGTGAATGTCATGACATTAATCCATAGTTGGTATCAGGAGTGGAATTGAGGATGGTTAGAATTGGGTATGACAGACACAGCAGCTGAACCCAAGGGAATAATATATTTGTTTTTTAACACAGAAGTACTTTTAGGAAAGTATTAAATATTATAAAATATAAGTTCATTTTTTTCATAGAAGTGAAAATAACTATTGAACTGAAGGAATAGAACAATATGCTTATATATGGTTTTTAAAAGTTTTATTAACCTTTCTTTTTCCTGGGTGTGAGGTGGGGATAGAAAGTTATTAAATGACTTGCTCGTAGCTGTGAAGGTAGTTACTGATAGTTCAAGCCCAGAGACCATATTTTTCATCTCCTTGTCTGGTTGTGTTTCAATTATACTGGTTGTAGGCAGTGGAAAGAGCCCTAGAGTCTGGCAGATTTGAGTGTAAATTGTGTCTTCCACAGTCAACTAGCTATATGACCTTGAAAAGATTTAAGTTCTTATTTTTATAATTTTTTTATAAACAATTTCTTGTCTGTTAAGGATGATAATATTAACCAATGAGGAATGACTTAGAGGAACATCCAAATATTACATGTGTGATAATATTAGTTCTTCCATCTTCTGAGGTGGATGTCAGAAACTGTTATTGTTATACAGTGCATATTAATCAAATAGTATTTGTTGAACTGAATTAAGCCAAATTAAATAGTCATATAGCAACAGGGGATGGAATAAATTTTCCTTTCAGGTAGGCCATTTAAAAATCCTCAAATCCATAAATATCATGTAAGGAAATGTTGTGAATATATGGAAGGGTTGTTTGACTAGAGACCTGTGATAAAAATGGAACATGCGCTCATCCAGGAAATATTTATTAAATGTTTACTGTGTTGTAAACACTGAAGATACATTGATGAAACAGTCTCTGATTTAGGCAAGTGGAGGACATGTCAATAGCTAATTTGATTCCAGTGCTTCAATAAAGTTGTGACTAGGTGCTATGGGGGAACACAGAAAGGGGCAGCTATTTAGTCTGATGGACTCAGGAAAAGCTTCCTGGTACAAATGTCAATTGAACAAAGTCTTAAAGATATGTTAATACTTGGGAGAAAGGATGTATTGCAGTTGAGGCAGAGGGAGTAGTATGTACAAAGGTGGGGCTGGCTCTGTAGCACAGTGGGTTAAGCCATAGCCTGCAGTGCCAGCATCCTATATGGGCTCCAGTTCCAGTACCAGCTACTCCACTTCCAAACGAGCTCCTTGCTAATGCACCTGGGAAAGCAGCAGAAGATGGCTGAAGTTCTGAGCCCCTCTACCCATGTGGGAGACCTAGAAGAAGCTCCTGGCTCCTGGTTTTGGCCTGGCCTGGCCCCAGCTGTTGCAGCCATTTGGGGAGTGAACCAGCAGATGGAGGATCTTTCTGTCTGTCTTTCTCTCTATCTCTACCTTTCAAATAAATATATAAATCTTTAAATAAAAAAACAAAATAGTGTATACAAAGGCACAGAAGCCTGGTAGGTTAGGGACACTACCTATGGTGCAAGAGTTAATATGATAGGGGATGAGGCTGCTGAGTAAGCTGTGTCTTCTCAGGAGTCAGAAGTTTATCATGAGGCTAAATTTTTTTTAAGATATATTTATTTATATGAAAGTTAGAATTATACACAGAGAGAAGGAGAAGCAGAGAGAGAGAGGCCTTCCATCTGCTGGTTCACTCCTCAGTTGGCTGCAACTGCTGGAGCTGCGCTGATCCGAAGCCAGGAGCCAGGAGTTTCTTGCGGGTCTCCCATGTGGATACAGGGGCCCAAGGACTTGGGTCATCCTCTACTGCTTTCCCAGGCCATAGCAGAGAGCTGGATTGGAAGTGGAGCAGCTGGGTCTCGAACTGGCGTCCATGTGGGATGCCAGCACTGTAGACAACAGCTTTACCCGCTATGCCACTGCGTAGGCCCCAAGAGCTATAGCTTCTAAAACTTTAAATTTTGTTTTAAAAAATATAGAGATAAATCTAGGTGAGAGTATGGTTTTAGCATTTTAAAACTTTCTTAGAACTTCTGCCAAAAAATTCTTTAATCTGTGGTTTTCGTTTGTTTATTCTAGCCAGCGCCCAACCAAGTTACTTTCCATCTGCCACTACATCGTTACTATGCTATGTTTTTGAGTAAGGTAAGTCTATCATCAAACAGTTATGTTCTTTTTTATTACTATTTTTGGGAAAGAAATATTGAACCTTTTTTGATTGTAATTTCTAGGCTGTGAAATGTCAAGAACTAGATTTGGATTCTGTTTTACCAGATCAGGAGATGTTGATGAAACTAATGATTCACCCACTCCAAATTCAAGTATGTATTCAGGATTTTTAAAAGTTTGTAATTAAATTACTTATTTAAATGATTCTTCAGTTATTTTGTTTGTATGTAAAAATATTTGAAAATTTTTTAAAAAAAATTGAATTCTTATATTTTTGCCAGATGTTTGGTTACTTTTTGTTCTCTGATATTTAATTTCTCCAGAAATTCTTTTAATTATATTTACTTCTTCTTCTTCTTCTTCTTCTTCTTTTTTTAAAGTTTCATTTATTTATTTGAAAGACAAAAATACAGAGAGAGAAGGAGGGAAACTGAGATCTTTCATCCACTGGTTTACTCCCTAGGTGGCTACAACGGCTGGGGCTGGGCCAGGCTGGAGCCTAGAGCCCAGAGTTTCTTCCAGGTCTCCAATGTGGGTGTAGGGGCCCAAGCACTTGAACAATCTTGTGTTGCATTCCCAGGTGCATTAGCAGGGAGCTGGATTAGAAGTGGAGCAGCCGGGATTTGAACCAGCACTCATATGGGATGCTGCCATGACAGGTGGAGCCTTAACCTTCTATGCCACAGCACCAGCCCAATTACATTTATTTCTAAGGGAGATTTAACATGCTATAGCACTGTTTGAGAGGTTGGGGATCTAGTAATTTCTACTTTAGGTGCTACCACCATTTTATTTTTCATGTGGATTAGAACAATTCACCCCCTTGGTTCTCAGCTTCCCATTTGTGAAGTGAGAAGAGAAGGAATACAGAAAAATTAACTTGAATAAGCACTGTGATTCAGTTCCGACAAGGGTCAGCCTTTTATATATAATGGAGAGACTTGCATTACAATTCATCTTTTTTGCCAATTTTAGATTTATTATTGACCTTCAACTCTGGAAGTCAGGAACAAATAAAAGTTAAGACTGCTTAATTTTTCTGAAACTGGACAAAAATTTGTGAAGAATTAAATATTGATATAATAAAACTTGTTCTGTTCTGGTCCTTTCTTACCTTCAGTTGAAGATATAGATGTGTTCTTCAGCTTGGAAGAATTAACTCTCTTCTATCTGTATTCCAGTGTGTGTGTGTGTGTTTCCCAGTATGTTTTTAAGCATTAAATATGTTATTGTTATTTCTTATTCTGGAGTTTTTTGAAATTAGGATTAGTGTGAAATATAAGCATTGATTCCTCATGAAAAATTTCAGCGAAATGATTATAAAAGTATCCAGAAGCTATCATGGAAAGTGACCTCACATATAAACTCCAAAAAAGGTGGCTCTATAAATGATTACCATTATTTACAGAATTTTAAAGTGTATGTTTAAACTGAATATTTAGGACTGGACAGAATGTCAGACTCCACTGTGATTAAGTCATAAATATTTTGAAAGATTATTTAATATGTTGTAAAAGTTGGATTAAATGATGTTTTTCTTTGTCTAATTAATGTATTTTTTTATTTTATTAGGCAAGTCTAGCTGAAATCCACAGCAATATGTGGGTAAGAAATGGTTTGCAAATCAAAGGACAAGCCATGACTTACGTCCAGTCTCATTTTTGTAATTCCATGATTGATCCTGACATTTACCTATTACAGGTAAGCCAGCTTGATAATGTAGATGTTGTACTTTAGAAGCATCTAATTTGTACCCAAAGGATTTTGATTCATAGAGGTAACTGATTGATGACATAGGTCAGTTATACCACTGACAAAAGACTCTATTACTGGGGCAGGTGTTTAGCATAGTAGTTAAGATACCAGTGTCTAAAATCATTGTATCTATGTTCAAGTCCTGGCTGTGGCACCTGACTCCAGCTTCCAGCTAATGCAGACTCTGGGAGGCAGCTGTGATGGCTGAAGTGACTGGATTTCTGCCATCCACGTGGGAGACCTGGATTGAATTCCAGCTCCTGCATTTGGTCCCTTGGCTGTTCTGGGCATTTTGGGGGTGAATCAGCTATCTGTTTCTCAAATAACTAAAAACAAAACAGGATTTGTGACTTAATTTTACATTTCTCAATAGGAAGGGACACACCAGGTCCCACAGGGCCAGAAGGGAATCACCGGGTTTTGGTCAGGAGGCAGGAGCAGGAGTGCAGGGAGAGCCTAGACAAAGGCAAGATGAAGCGTGGTAAATAGTTTAGCACTCCTAGTTTGAAGAATCTGGTGGATGTTGTGGTGCAGGTTGTCTTTAGCTGTGTACTTGGCTCTGCTTTGCTGTGGGGCAAGGAAAATACTGGGTTGTGAGTTAAGTGAAGAGATTGGTTGGCTTGCATGAGAGGTATGTTCCCAAGTAAATTGTTTACTGGCGTTTGAGAATTAGCTCTCCCCCTGAGTTTTGAAGGCACCCCCAAGATGTCACAACATTGTAAGACACAGAAAATAAAAAAGATATGATAAAAGTGAATATCAAGAAACAAAGCATTCTTTTTCTTTTAAAGGTTTGTGCTTCTAGACTTGACCCAGATTATTTTATTTCATCTGTCTTTGAAAGGTAAGCATATGTTTAGTAATAGGTAATAGGAAATATTTAGAATTAAAGTCAATTTTATTTCAAATCCTAAAAATCCGTCTCAAATATTTCTTGTCACAGATTTAAGGTAGTGGATTTGTTGACGATGGCATCACAGCATCAGAACACAGTACTTGATGCAGAGCATGAGCGGTCTATGCTAGAAGGCGCGCTCACATTTCTCGTGATTCTTTTGAGTCTTCGTTTACATTTAGGTAAAAACCAGAACTACCAGTACTTAGGTGTTAGCTATTCTCCTTTTCTTTCCCTCTCCCTGTTTAGTGATTGGCTTATGGCACAGAGGAAAGGATGTGGATGTATTTAAACATTTTGTCATCCTCATAATATTTGGTTCAGTTGGTACACCTTTTAGAATATATCTTTTAAAATGCTTTGCTGAAGAAAGCAGAATAGTTCAACTGCAGTTATATCTGGGGCATTGCATTCCTTACTCTTTAACTTGAAGCATCTCATATTTGGTAAAACAGCTTAATAAAATGTGTGCTACGTTGTTGCTTTATAATGTATATTCAGATTGTCCTATTTTTAACAATTTTAGGAATGTCTGATGATGAGATTCTCAGGGCAGAGATGGTAGCCCAGCTGTGTATGAATGACAGGACACACAGTTCATTGCTGGACCTCATATCCTTTTCAAAATTTAATGTTCTGTTAGCTGCAGGATCTAAAAATAACAATTTTTATGGATTCAAAGGTATGTCAGTTTTATTAAAAATTTTTTGATGTTGAAAAGTAATATAGAGAAAGTCTAATTATTTAAGTATGTCTTCAATACTGGTGACAGGTGTTTCTTTTTAGTTTTAATTTTTTAACTTCTGGCTATTACTTCTTGGGAAGCTTTACTTAGATTTCAGGGTTGAACTTGGGCCTAATGACTCAGGACATGCCAGGGTCTGAGTTTTTAATTTTTATTTTTAAAAAATTTATATTATTTATTTGAAAGGCAAAGTTACAGAGAGAGAGGGAAAGACAGAGAGAAAGAGACAGAGGTCTTCCATCCGCTGTTTCACTCCCCAAATGGCAGCAAGGGCTGGGGCTGGGCCAGGCTGAAGCCAGGAGTCAGGAGTCTCTTCAGGTCTCCCATGCAGGTGTAGGTGCCCAAGCACCTGGACCATCCTCTGCTGCTTTCCCAAGCACATAATCAGGGAGCTGGATCAGAAGAGGAGCAGCCAGGACATGAATCAGCACCCTTATGGGTAGCTTGTGTTGCAGGTGGCAGTTTTATCTGCTATGCCACAGTGCTGGCTCCAGGGTCTGATTTTTTATGAAAGTATTACTGAAAGGAAACCAGATAGTTTGTAAAAGGCAGCTGGATGTTCTTTATCAGAGTAACCAGACTGAAAATCATGGATAAGTTAGAGGAATACCTTAATGATAGTCATGGTCAAGATTTTAGACATTGTGAGATTTTATTGTTAGAATTTAATGCTAAAAGATGTTCAAGCTTGTAGAGTATTGTCTGCAAACTGAAAACTTGTGATCCTTTGTAGAGGAATGAGCAAACAGTGGTACTTTAGTATCTTTTAGTTAATGAAATTTTTGACAAAGATTATGTTATTTAATGATTGACCAAATTTAGTAAATATATGTTATGATTATGTTTTGAAGAATTGTCTAATTTTGATTTTGTGAAATTACTATTAGAATGCCTATTTAACTGCCTTGAAGATTTTTGTAAGTAGCATCAGTTTGATATTGTTTGATGATTTTATTTGGCCAATATGTACTCTAAATACAAAAACATTCTCTGTAATTTGAACTTAATTTATACCTTAATGTGAAACAAATGGGAAATAATCTCTGTGGTTTTCTGCTTTATTTGTTTGCTCAAACTTACTCAGCATCTTTTATTTGGGCATGATATTTTATGTTTTTGGAAAAATATTCTGTTTATAAAGATCATAGCTAATTTTGAGCAAATTTCTGTTTCTCTAAGATACAACTTTTTTTGCAGAATGATAAAAATGGGGATCAGTTTTAAAGGTTTTCCTTTGCATTATGAAATTTGATGAATTTTGAGGAAAAAGTAACTGGGAACTACTTTATTATACAATTTATTAGTAGGCTCCTAGTTTTCATCTGTTGTCTTGTATCTCCCTCTGGTGGCTAACTTTATGTATTGCAGCTAATCACTATTCCCCCAGTTTTAGCAAAATCAGTTGGAAAGACTAAACAGCTGGCTTTTAGTTATTAATATTTTCCTTGACACATGAATCATATTCCAGAAAATCCCAATCCCAAAAGTGGCATTATTCCAGGCAGTTATAGCTTTGAATCAGTTTTATCAGCTGTAGCTGATTTTAAGGCTCCTGTTTTTGAACCTGGAGGTTCTATGCAACAAGGCATGTATACTCCCAAAGGTATGTGTATATACATAACATATCCTTTCGTGTATCAGCTCTCTGAAGATGAATTATGTGTGCTAAAAGATGATGATTATCTTTCCTTTATTCAACTTTGATTTACTTTCTCAACTTTCTTATAAGTCTAACTCATGTCTTTTATGATAAACAGTGATATTATTTCCATTTATTTACAAACATATGTTTTTATGTTATAGTAAACGTCCTTAGACTCTAAATTCTAAAAGGAATGTTATATATGAACTCCAGTTCATTTTATAAGTGACCATAATGATAAACTAGAAATTATAAAACAAAATGGAAACTTAAAAACATTTTGAAAGAATTTGTTCTATAAATGTGATTTCAAATAGTTATCACTACTTCAATTTTTATTCAAAACAGTTTCAAGTGAAGTCTATAGAGAATGCTAGTAGGACTTATGTATTTTGAACTTGTGTAAATATGGAGAGACCTTTTTCTGTAAGTGGTTGGTTTTCCATCTAAACTCATAGATCATGCTTGACAAGGGCCAGAAGTAGGTGAAGTTGTGATCCACAGAGTCTTGTTTTCTTAACTTTCAGATTTTCATTTACCTAAATTACAGATTTGAAGGAAGTAGCACTTACATGCTTCTTGACCCCCTCAACACACTGTCTACATGAAAACCCAGTGCCCATTTTGAAGTTTTAAGTAGCAGGAAGTGTGTTTGGCAAAGCACAGCAGGAAAGACTTCTCATGTGGGATTTTTCATGGAGTTCGCAATTAGCAAGAGCATTGAGAGCCTCTGGTTGCCATGTATTTTGTTAAAGGCAAAGCAGAGTATTTCTTTGTCCTAGAGAGCACTTTATGTCTAAATTTTGCATGAATTTGGGGGAAGTGGCATTCTGATGAGGTGCATTACCTCTGTCAGACTTACTTGTGATCCTTATTAAAAACACAAGTTTCTGTGCTTCATCCCCAATCTGTTTTCATCAGAGTCTCTGTGGATGGAATCTGGCAATCTTCTTTTTAGACTGGTTCTATAGATGAACGGTATATTCAGTAGAGTTGGAGACAAAATAGGGATACTGGAGCCGGCGCCGTGGCTCAATAGGCTAATCCTCCACCTTGCGGCGCCGGCACACCGGGTTCTAGTCCCGGTTGGGGCGCCGGATTCTGTCCCGGTTGCCCCTCTTCCAGGCCAGCTCTCTGCTATGGCCAGGGAGTGCAGTGGAGGATGGCCCAGGTGCTTGGGCCCTGCACCCCATGGGAGACCAGGAAAAGCACCTGGCTCCTGGCTCCTGCCAGGATCAGCGCGGTGCGCCGGCTGCAGCGGCGGCCATTGGAGGGTGAACCAACGGCAAAGGAAGACCTTTCTCTCTCTGTCTCTCTTTCTCACTGTCCACTCTGCCTGTCAAAAAAAAAAAAAAAAAAAAAAAAATAGGGATACTGGGTAACACTTTTCCTGTGTTAGAAAGTTGGAAGCATAGTGGCTGTACAAGGGGAAACTTAAGCTACTGCGTCTTCTTCTTCTTCTTTTTTTTTTTTTTAAAGATTTATTTATTTATTTGAAAGATATCTCAGAGTTACAGAGAGGTACAGAGAGACAGAGAGGTCTTCCATCTGCTGCTTCATCCTCCTGATGGCTGCAATGACTGGAGCTGTGCCCATCCAAAGCCAGGAGTTTCCTTCAGGTCTCATACATGGGCGCAGGGGCCCAAGGACTTGGGTCATCCTCTGTGGCCTTCCCAGGCCATAGCAGAGAGCTGGATTGGAAATGGAGCAGCCAGGACTCAAACCTGGGTCCATATGGGATGTTGGCATGCAGGTGGTGGCTTTACCCACTATGCGAAAGCACTGGCTCCAGCTTAACCTTCTTAACATGTTTTGTAATGTTAAGAATTTTGCTACAGTGAGTGAGGGAAGCAAGAGAGGAGACAGAGACACTGTTAAGACAATGGCTCCTAAAATTATTCTCAGGCCACCTCTCAGATTTTTGACATAGTTAAATATAATTTCTCCTATTATATACTTAGTATTTCAACTGTTTCTTTTTTTGGTTGTTTGTTTTCTATTTTTTTTTTCTTAGTAAATACAAATTTCCAAAGTACAGTTTATGGATTACAATGGCTCCCTCCCCCCCCCATAATTTCCCTCCCACTTGCACCCCTCCCATCTCCCGCTCCCTCTCCCATTCCATTCACATCAAGATTCATTTGCAATTATCTTTATATACACAAGATCGATTTAGTATATATTAAGTAAAGATTTCATCAGTTTGCACCCACACAGAAACACAAAGTGTAAAATACTGTTTCAGTACTAGTTATAGCATTACTTCACATTGGACAACACATTAAGGACAGATCCCACATGAGAAGTAAGTACACAGTGACTCCTGTTGTTGACTTAACAATTTGACACTCTTGTTTATGGCGTCAGTAATCTCCCTAGGCTCTAGTCATGAGTTGCCAAGGCTATGGAAGCCTTTTGAGTTCGCTGACTTCGATCTTACTCCAACAGGGTCATAGTCAAAGTAGAAGTTCTCTCCTCCCTTCAGAGAAAGGTACCTCCTTCTTTGATGGCCCTGTTCTTTCCACTGGGATCTCACTCACAGAAATCTTTCATTTAGGTCATTTTTTTTTTTTTTTTGATTTTGACAGAGTGTCTTGGCTTTCCATGCCTAAAATACTCTCATGGGCTCTTCAGCGGGATCCGAATGCCTTAAGGGCTGATTCTGAGGCCAGAGTGCTATTTAGGACATCTGCCATTCTATGAGTCTGCTGTGTATCCCGCTTCCCATGATGGATCGTTCTCTCCCATTTTGATTCTGTCAGTTAGTATTGGCAGACACTAGTCTTGTTTGTGTGATCCCTTTGACTCTTAGACCTATCAGTGTGATCAATTGTGAACTGAAATTGATCACTTGGACTAGTGAGATGGCATTGGTACATGCCACCTTGATGGGATTGTATTGGAATCCCCTGGCATGTTTCTAACTCCACCATTTGGGGCAAGTCCGATTGAGCATGTCCCAAATTGTACATCTCCTCCCTCTCTTATTCCCACTCTTCTATTTAACAGGGATCACTCAGCTGTTTCTTAAACGAGTTGTTTTAAATACTTTGCCTCATCTTAAGCATGATTGTTGGTGAGGTCATGAGTTATATTTGTAACTCAGTTTTCTAATACACATGAAAATAATTCTATAATTATAAAAATAAGAAGTTTTATACTCTTAGTACTTCAAATCGTCTTATATACTCCAAATTATATACATACCACACTGAAATAGTTCTTAATTTGTGTAGAAGGTAAGGAAGCCAGGTATCCATTTTGTCAAAAGAATAGAAAATATTTCATAAATAGGAAAGATTTAAAAAGTGAGAATCCTGAAAATGCTTCATTAATTTTTTTTTTATTTTTATTTTTTGACAGGCAGAGTGGACAGTGAGACAGAGAGACAGAGAGAAAGGTCTTCCTTTGCCGTTGGTTCACCCTCCAATGGCCGCCGCGGCCTGTGCGCTGCGGCTTGCGCACCGCGCTGATCGATGGCAGGAGCCAGGTACTTATCCTGGTCTCCCATGGGGTGCAGGGCCCAAGTACTTGGGCCATCCTCCACTGCACTCCCTGGCCACAGCAGAGAGCTGACCTGGAAGAGGGGCAACTGGGACAGCATCCGGCGCCCTGACCAGGACTAGAACCCGGTGTGCTGGCGCCGCAAGGCGGAGGATTAGCCTAGTGAGCCACGGCATCGGCTCGACTTCATTAATTTTTAAAATCTGCTTTTCATAATTTTTTACCTTTGAATACTTTCTTTTTAAAGATTTTATTCATTTGAAGAAGTTACACAGAGGGAGAGGAGAGTCAGAAAGAGAGATAGAGAGTGAGAGAAGAAAGAGAGAGAGAGAGATCGATCTTCCACCGGCTGATTCACTACCCAATTGGCCACAATGGCCAGAGCTGCACCAATCCAAAGTCAGGAGCCAAAAGCTTCCTTGGGGTTTCTCATCCAGGTGCAGGGGCCCAATGGCTTAGGCCATTTTCTACTGCTTTCCCAGGGCATAGCAGAGAGCTGGATTGGAAGTGTACCAGCCTGGACTCGACTGGTGCCCATTTGGGATGCTGGCACTGAAGGCGGTGGCTTTACACACTATTCCACATTGCTGGCCCCTGAATATTTTTAAAAATACTAATGAATGGTTTTTCTTACTTTCTAATTGGCTTCTTACAAAAATATGAACTAAACTTTTTTTTTAAGATTTGTTTGTTTATTTTGAATGCCAGTTACACACACACACACACAGAAGGAGGCAGGGGAAGAGGGAGAGGGAGAGGGAGAGGGAGAGGGAGAGGGAGAGGGAGAGGGAGAGGGAGAGGGAGAGGGAGAGGGAGAGAGAGAGAGAGAGAGAGAGAGAGAGAGAGAATCTTCCATGTACCGGTTTACTTCCCAAATGGGTTCAGCAGTCAGGAGCCAGAAGCTTCTTCTGGGTCTCTCACATGGGTGCAGGGTCTGAAGTACTCTGCTTTCCCAGGTGCCTTAGCAGTGAGTTGGGTCAGAAGTGGAACAGCCAGGACTCAAACCAGTGCCCATATGGGGTGCTGGGGTCACGGTGGTGGCTTACCTGCTTTGCCATGGTGCCAGCTCCCAATTAGTTTTATAATGAGACATTGTTCTGTTACAAAACTTTTGCTCACACATGCTTGCTGAACTCGAGAGAACATCCTTAGTGATGAAATTGTGATTAAAAAAGTGATTTTAAATTTTATTCAGAGTACTAGAGAGACAGAAAAGAGACTAAGTTCCTACCCACTGGTTCACTGCCCAAATGTCTGCAACAACCAGGGCTCGGCCAGGCCACAGCTGGGAGACAGGAACTCATTTTAGGGCCCAGGTACTTGAGTCATTATCTGCTGCTTCCCAGCATACATTTTCACAGGAAGGTGGAGTACGGAGTAGAGGCAGTACTTGAACCCAGGCTTTGCAATATGACATGTGGGCATCTCAGCCAGTGTCTTAACAACTAGGCCAGATGCTGCTCCATTAAAAAAAGTTACTTTTTGAAATTGTGATTTTTGACTTAGAAAAGTAGGTACAATATCAGGTGTATTAAGGCAGATGTAACTAAATTAAACTATTTGGTGTCTTCTCAATTTAAAATACATTTAACAAATGCAGTAAGTCATTCGAGATTGATTTTATTCTTAAAAGTTACTGTTCTGTTTCTACTGTCTTTTGAATAATAGCTGAAGTCTGGGATCAAGAGTTTGACCCTGTCATGGTCATCCTTCGAACTGTTTACCGCAGAGATGTGCAGTCTGCAATGGACAGATACACAGCTTTGTAAGTCCATCAAATTGATTGCTATCACAATGGGCTATTTTATATTTATATAGAAAAATTTCAGTTACATGACATATGATATACTCTCATTAAAGTGTGCTTTCAAGTTTGAGAGGAGAAAATATTCTAAGATTTAAAAAACAATCTGGGAGCCGGTGCCGCGGCTCACTAGGCTAATCCTCCGCCTTGCGGCGCCGGCACACCGGGTTCTAGTCCCGGTCGGGGCGCCGGATTCTGTCCCAGTTGCCCCTCTTCCAGGCCAGCTCTCTGCTGTGGCCAGGAAGTGCAATGGAGGATGGCCCAAGTGCTTGGGCCCTGCACCCCATGGGAGACCAGGATAAGTACCTGGCTCCTGCCATCAGATCAGCGCAGTGCGCCGACCGCGGCGGCCATTGGAGGGTGAACCAACGCCAAAGGAAGACCTTTCTCTCTATCTCTCTCTCTCACTGTCCACTCTGCCTGTCAAAAAAATAAAAAAACAATCTGGGTGAGATTTGTGTTCTCAAGATCCTTATCCAAAATTTGATGCTAATCCGATCAAAGAAATTTTAGAACGTGATTATTTTATTAAATTAAAAAATAGAAACTCATTTAGTTGCTGTTTGATCAGTGGAATTAAAGGTTTATTTTTTTTTAAGATTTTATTTATTTATTTGAGGAGTGACAGACAGTGAGAGGGTGAGAGAGAGAAAGGTCTTCCATCTGTTGGTTCACTCCCCAAATGGCCACAACGGCTGGAACTATGCCAATCCAAAGCCAGGAGCCAGGTGCTTCTCCCTGGTTTCTCATGTGGGTACAGGAGCCCAAGCACTTGGGCCATCTTCTACAGCAGAGAGCTGGATTTGAAGAGGAGCAGCTGAGGCTAGAACCAGCACCCATATGGGATGCTTGCGCCGCAGGCAGAGGATTAACCTACAGCGCCATCGCGCTGGCCCCAAAGGTTTGGTTTTATGTTGTTCTACCTTTAAACCAGTAGAGGAGGCACACGTTATGAGTATAAAATTGTCCAATGTCAGAGGTGGTGCTGGGTATCTGTGATAAGTGTGAAAATATTACTGTGTTCTGGACAACTGAGAAAATGGTCAAAGGAAAATAAACTTTAGTTTTAAATATTTTTTTTAAATTTTTTTAAAATTTTTTTTTTATGTTTATTTGAAAGACAGAGTTAGAGAAAGAGGGAGAGACTGAGAGCGAGGTTTTTGGTGTGTTTTTTTTTTTTTTTTTGTTTGTTTGTTTTTTGTTTTTTTGACAGGCAGAGTGGACAGAGAGAGAGAGAGACAGAGAGAAAGGTCTTCCTTTTGCTGTTGGTTCACCCTCCAATGGCCGCCGTGGCTGGTGCGCTGCGGCCGGCACATCACGCTGATCCGAAGGCCGGAGCCAGGTGCTTCTCCTGGTCTCCCATGTGGGTGCAGGGCCCAAGCACTTGGGTCATCCTCCATTGCACTCCCGGGCCACAGCAGAGAGCTGGCCTGGAAGAGGGGCAACTGGGACAGAATCCGGCGCCCTGACCGGGACTAGAACCCGGTGTGCCGGCGCCGCAAGGCGGAGGATTAGCCTAGTGAGCCGCGGCGCCGGCCAGTTTTAAATATTTTTAAACATTTAAAATATTGATGACAGCAGAAAATTTCTGAGGGACATCTTCATAGAGAAGAACTTTATGAAAGTTGTTGAGTCTTTTAAAAATGTACTATTTTGATCGCTAAAAACTTTATAGTTAATATCACATTGCTGAACATCACATCTTTTTTAAATTTGTGCTTTTCTAGGCCTTACTAGTTCAAAATGTTGCAGAGGCCTCTGATCTTGGGAAAATATTTATGTATTAAGTGTGAAAGTGTAATTATAGATATGAGATATGAGAGAGACTTCTCTTCTGCCAACACCTTGTAGTAAAAAGATAGGTATTGAGTTTAAGACCCATCGCAAATATCTGAAAAAAATTTGTAATGTGAAGTTTTAGCATATTCCTCTTCCCACAGCAAAATAAAACAACCTGCAAAAGATCGAGCTCAGCCATCAGCATTTCTCTGCCTTTCTCTAAATCCATAGGGAAGATAGTGGGCGTGATGGTCTCCTTTCTCTGTTTTCTTAGTCATGTTTTTATGCTTTTCATGTGGTTTTATAGTGATTTGTCTACTTGTCAACCTTTACTAAAGTCTTAGTTCCCTGAAGAGAAGATAATTTTGTCTGTGTGCCCTTTTTGCATCCTTGTTACCTATCTCAGTGCTAGCATGTAGTAGGCATCCATCATGTATTTTCTGAATAAATAAATTGGACTAGTTCATATTGAGATATTTGGAAACAAAGTGAGCAGGAGGAAGAATTTGTGTGGAAGCCTAAAGTTGGCTCCATAAACACTGCTGAGGTAGCGCTGCTTTTTCTCCAGCGGGGTGGCGATGGTGGATGGTTGCAAATATATAAGAATTAGAGAGTGAGTTTTGTTACTCTTTTACTTTGTAACTAATAGAAATTTGGTGTAGGATTGGGCTGAAACTTTAAAAGTTTTGAAGGCATCTATAAAAACTTAATGCAAACAGTTTTGAAGTGGAAATTTTATATTTATTAAGTGCTAGGTACTCTGTAAGGAAAACAGAATTGTGTTTTTACTTTTCACTTAGTAAGCTTTCTATTTAGTTCTGTACAATTTCTTTCACCTAGGGTAGAGCTTTACCACTAAGAACCATTTTTACTCTGCAGGGAGCATTGTCAAGATGGGTAGTGTTCCCACTGCCGTGCAGCAACAGCAAAGTAAATCCCACAACCAGCCATTATCTTCTCCCAAACATCATTAGGGACAAGGTTGAGAAATCTGGTTGGCCCTATTGACAATTTTTCTATTTGTAGATATCTTATGTTTCCTAATCTATTTTGTTTTACTAGTTTAGATTTATGTCAGATTGTGATTTGTTACTACTTTGTGTAGTCAAATAAAACCATATAACCAAAGCTTTGTTTATTATTTTATTTTTTAAAAGATTTACTTATTTATGTGAAAGACAGAGTTACACACACATACAGAGAGAGAGACAGACAGACAGACACAGATGCAGAGAGATCTTCCATCTGCTGGTTTGTTCCACAAATGGACACAATGGCCAGGGCTGGGCCAGGTTGAAGCCAGGATCCTGGAACTCCATCTGGTATTCCACATGGGTGGCAGAGGCCTAAGTACTTGGGCCATCCTCTGCTACGTTCCCAGGTATATTAGCATGGAGCTGGAACAGAAGTGGAGCAGATGGGACTTGAACCAGTGCCCATATGGGATGCCAGTGTTGTAGGTGGTGACTTAATCTGCTATACCACAATACTAACCTTGGTGCAAAAAAGTTTTAAAATTGTTGTATATTTTTAAATTATATACATTTCTATGAGCTTTTGGAAGATCCCTTGTCTTCTTTCTGCATTTAAGAATAATTTGATTATTTTTATATTTTAACTTGAATACTCAGCACAAAAATTGAAATAAATTTACTTTTCATGATTTAGCAAATATTTAATGGTTCTCTACAAAGTGCCTGGCAACAATCTACATCCTAAGAACCCAACATGTTAATTTTTCCAATCGTTTGGCGCTATTACTCTTCAAAAGGCCTTTTTGTTACTTTCTTGCAAATAAGAAAATATCCTAGCCAATAAAAAGTCATGTTTTCTCCTTTAAAACAAAAAGATGAAAATGACCAATAAGCAATAAGCCTTGCGGTTTTGATCAGCTTCATAGTTGTGCTATAATAAGAATTGCAGTAGTCAATTTTTTTTTTTTTTTTTTGATAGGCAGAGTGGACAGTGAGAGAGAGAGAGACAGAGAGAAAGGTCTTCCTTTTTGCCGTTGGTTCACCCTCCAATGGCCGCCGCGGCCGGTGCACTGTGGCCGGTGCACTGCGCTGATCCGATGGCAGGAGCCAGGTACTTCTCCTGGTCTCCCATGGGGTGCAGGGCCCAAGCACTTGGGCCATCCTCCACTGCACTCCCTGGCCACAGCAGAGAGCTGGCCTGGAAGAGGGACAACCAGGACAGAATCCGGTGTCCCGACCGGGACTAGAACCCCGTATGCCGGCGCCGCAGGCGGAGGATTAGCCTAGTGAGCCACAGCGCCGCCCGCAGTGGTCAGTTGTACAGGTATATAAGAGGCCGGCATTGTGGCACAGCAGGTTAAGTCACTGCTTGGAATGCCCACTTCCCGCTTCATGCATGTTTACTTTTTGTGGGTAACTTAACACTACTGATTCACTTTCTTTAAAGGTTATAGACCTGCTGAGGTTTTTAAATTTCTTCCAGAGAAGAACTATATTTTTGTAATAAATTTTCTGTTTTATCTTAAGTATAAACTTAGTGATTAAAAAAGAAATCTTAGGGCAGGCCTCGTGGTGCAGTGGGTTAAGCTACAGCTCAGTATACTTGCATCCCATATCAGAGGGCCTTATTTGAGTCCTATCTATTTCACTTTCTATCCAGTTTCCTGCTAATGCATCCTTGAAGGTAGCGCCGGTCCCTGAAGGCAAAATGTCTGAATGTTCTAAGTGCATTAAAAATTATGTGTATTCTCATCTGTTGGGTGTTCTTTACTAGTTCTTGCCTCACATATGTTAATAATATTATTAAAAATCTTAGGGGCTGGCATGTGGCATAGCGGGTAGAGCCACAGCCTGCAATGCTGGTATTCCATGTGGACGACAGTTTGCTCTACTTCCAATCCAGTTCCTGCTAATGGCCTGGAAAAAGTGTTGGAAGAGGCCTAAGTGCCTGGGCTCCTGTATCCATGTGGGAAACCTAGAAGAAGCTCTTGGCTCCTGGCTTCAGCTGTTGCAGCCATCAATGGAGTGAACCAACAGATGGAAGATCTCTCTCTCTTTTTTGTCTTTTCCTCTCTTTGCAACTCTTTCAAATAGATGAATACATCTTTTTTAAAAATATGCAATTTAAAAAATAATAAAATAAAGTATGGTTACACAGATTTCTTTAGTGGACACAGAAACCAGCAATGAACAGAAAAAACACCTGGTGTAAACTAGGCTTAGGAAACTTAAAAAAACCTTAAAAATTCTTAGTAATTTTGTTTTTCTTGGATAGCAGTGTGTTAGTATCCTCCACTACAGTTGTGGATTTACCAGTTTCTCTGTGATTCTTTGAAATTTTGCCATTTATGTTTTGAGTTTCATGATTATTATGTAATTATATTCATAATTCATATCTTTTGGGGATACCCCAGAAGAGGCAAACTTCTATTTCTTCTCCTCCCTCTTCCTTCTTTCTTCTTCTCCCCCCTCCCTCCTCCCTCCTCCCTCCTCCCTCCTTTCTTCTTTCTTCTTCCTTTATTTGAAAGAGTTACAGAGTGAGAGAGAGAGAGAGAGAGAGATCGTCCATCTGCTGGTTCACTATCCAGATGGCTGTAATGGCTGGGAAGGGCCAGGCTGAAGCCAGGATCTGAGAGCCAGGAGCTTCTTTCAGGTCTCCCCCATAGATGGCAGGGGCCCAACTACTTGGGCCATCTGCTGCTTTTCTCATGAGCAGCTGGGACTCTAACCAGTACCCTAGGGGAAGCCGGCGTCACAGGCAGCGACTTTACCCACTATGGTACAATGCTGACCCCAGAAATGAGCTTCTTGTTTTTCCAGGTGAGTTATTCTTTCATTGAAGGGAAAGTCTTCCAAGGGTCTCAGCTTTAGCTTGGATCTCAGTTCTATTCCTGATTCTTGTGTGAAGCCAGCACCTTGTCATCTGCCTGTTCACCATATTTAAAACCATTAGCTGGGGCCGGCACCATAGCGCAGTGGGTTAATCCTCTGCCTGCGGCGCTGGTATCCCATATGGGTGCTGGTTTGAGACCCAGCTGCTCCTCTTCCAATCCAGCTCTCTGCTGTGGCCTGGGAAAGCAGTGTAAGATGGCCAAGTCCTTGGGCCCCTGTATCCACGTGGGAGACCAGCTCCTGGCTTCAGATTGGCACAGCTCCAGCTGTTGCGGCCATTTGGAGAGTGAACTAGCAGACAGAAGACCCTTCTCTCTCTCGCCCTCTCACTGCCTGTAACTCTACCTCTCAAATAAATAAATAAAATCTTAAAAAAAAAAATTAGCCATGGTGTTAGTACTTGTTAATTTCTTGTCCCCCTCCCCGCCCTGGCATCCAAGGAATTTGCTTTCTTTTTTTGTGAACTCAAAATATGTGTGGAAAATATTGTATTTCATTAAACCTTTCCAGCCATTGGAAGTGGGGGAATTTTCATGTTACCTATTCTGCTCAACTGTTAGAACTGGAAATTTTTTGCTAAGTGCTTTACTTTGCATTCTTTCTGTTAAACAAATAGAAACTCTTTGTTAGGGTTTACATTTCTAATTCTTTCTAGTTTCCAGCTTCTCTCTCTCTAGCATCTTTATTCAATAGGAACGGAAATAGTAATGTTCATTGTGTAGAGAATACACAATATGTTTACATTTTTAAGTGGTTTGATCAAAAATAGTACTGTGGGGCCAGTGTTGTGGTGAAACAGGGTAGGCTGCCGCCTGCAGTGCTGACATCCCATATAGGCCAAAGTTCGAGTCCCCGCTGGTCCACTTCCATTCCAACTCCCTGCAAATTGCATGGGAAAGAAGCAGAGGATGGCCCAAGTTTTTGGGCCACTGTCACCTATTTGAAGACCCAGAGATGCTCTGGGCTTCAGTCTGGCCTAGCACTGCTTGGCCATTTTGGCCTTTGAGGAATGAACCAACAGATGGAAGATATCTCTGTCTCTCTCTAATTCTGCTCTTCAAATAAATAAATTCAAAAAAATTGTGTAGAAAAATGTGACAAAATTTGATGTCTATAAATCACTATTTAAACCACAGTTTAATTTTGAATTTATCATCTAATTTTAGTTTTGTTTTATTTTTACAGTTTAAAACAGAGTGGAAAATTCCCTGGAAATCCCTGGCCTCCCTATAAGAAAAGGACATCACTCCATCCTAGCTATAAAGGGCTCATGAGACTTCTACACTGTAAGACTTTACACATTGTGCTGTTCACTCTTCTTTACAAGGTACAGTCATCATTTGAATAGAAAGATGAGAAATTTTCTCATAATTTTCAAAAAAGTGGTAAAGGATAACATTTACATAGAAGTACCATTTATAAAGCAATTATACATTTAAGATGTATGAGGATATGTTGTAATCACATGTGTGAATTTCAGGTTGAAAATATGGTATAGCTATACATTCTTTTTGGGAATTTATTTATCTTATTAAGCTTCAGTTAGGAATATGTACTTAGGGCTTCTATAGAATGAGGAATGAAATAGTGGAAGACTATGAGAGATATAGAATGAACTGTTGTGGCCAAATACCCATCAGAACCACTAAACTGACAACGTGACAGCTGTGTGGGCCAGTGACCCTGAATTTATAGTATTTGCCCTTGCTTTATTTCTCTGATCAGGAATGTGACATGAAGGGATTTGAATGGCATTCCTATGTGGTAGTATCAAAAATTTGTTCTCGGTGAACATCTTAAAAACTCAAAAGATGATGCTTTTATTTTCTCATAATTTGTTTTATTCTTGTGTCTTTTTGACAAACATTAAATCACATCTTAAAACTCCATAAAACGCTGGCGCCGCGGCTCAATAGGCTAATCCTCTGCCTAGTGGTGCCAGCACACTGGGTTCTAGTCCCGGTCGGGGCGCCGGATTCTGTCCCAGTTGCCCCTCTTCCAGGCCAGCTCTCTGCTGTGGCCCGGGAGTGCAGTGGAGGATGGCCCAAGTGCTTGGGCCCTGCACCCGCATGGGAGACCAGAAGCACCTGGCTCCCGCCTTCAGATCAGTGTGGTGCGCCAGCCACAGTGCTCCGGCCGCGGCCGCCATTGGAGGGTGAACCAACAGCAAAGGAAGACCTTTCTCTCTGTCTCTCTCTCTCACTGTCCACTCTGCCTGTAAAACAAAAACAAAAACAAAAACAAAAACAAAAACAAAAACACTCTATAAAACATGCAGTATGTATCAGGTGTTTTTTTTTTAATGACCTAATCTGAATAATAGAAGAAAGATAAAGTAACTATACTCTTGTTTTTATATATATATATATTATATATAAAGTAACTATACTCTTGTTTTATATATATGTATATAGTTACTTTATGCTTTATATGTTTGTACATATAAACATGAATTTTAGTTTTATATATTTTATTATTTAACAATAAATTTATTATATAATGATAATATATATGTTTAGTTTTTATTTTATTATAAATGTTTGTATATATAAAATATATATAAAATAATTATAGGGCAAGTATTGTGGTGCAGTAGGTTAAGCTGCCACTTGAGACACCTGCATCCCTCATGGGAGAGCCTGATTCAAGTCCCAGCTGCTCTGTACCTCTGACCCCAGCTTCTTGCTAATGTACCTGGGAAGGTAGTGGGAAAATAACCCAAGTACTTGGGTTCCTGCCATTCATGTGGGAAACGTGGTTGGAGTTCCTGGCTCCTGACTTCAGTCTGGCCCAGCCCTGGCTGTTGCGGCATTTGGAGAGTGAGCCAGCAGGTGGAAGATCGATCTTTCTCTGTCTCCCATTCCCCACCACTTCTTTTACCCTTTCCTCCCTCCCTCTCCCTCCTCCCTCTCTCCCTGTCCCATCTGCCTCCCCTTCCCTCTCTCTTTCTCACTCTCCCTCTCCCCTTCCATCCCCTCTTCCTCCTGTATCTCCCCCCTCTCTCCTCCTTTCACCCTCTCCCTCTCTGTCTCTCTCTCTCCTCCTGTATCCCTTCTCCCCCCACCCTCTCCATTGCTTTCCCTCTCTCTGCCTTTCACATAAATTAAATAAATAAAGTATTTTTTAAAGGCCAGAGTTACAGAGAAGGGGGGAGAGGAAGGGACAGAGAGGTCTTCCATAAACTAGTTCACTTCCCAAATGGCTACTAAGGACAGGGCTGGGCCAGGCTGAAGCCAGGAACGTCTGGGTCTCTCAAGTGGGTGCAGGGGTCCAAGGACTTGGACTATTCTCCACTGCTTTCCCAGGTGCATTAGCAGGGAACTGGATTGGAAGTGGGGCAGCCAAGTTTCCAACTTACGCCCATATGGGATGCTGGCATTGCAGGCTTAACCTGTTATACCACAACACAGGCCCCACAAACAAATCTTACAAATAACCATAGATGTGATAAATATTATGTAATTAGATAAAAAGACAAACTATTTTTTCTAATTAGAATTTGAAAAATGAAATTTAAATTAAATGAAAGTAAGCATATTTGTTAAGCAAATTTCCAATTGTTACATATCTGTATTTAAGTTTAACATGATGGAAGGGGAGAGAGGGTGCATGGAAGCTCCCATCTGTGGGCTCACTCTAAATCCTCACAATGGCCCAGGCTCTGCTGGACTGAAGGAGCGAGCTGGTCGTTCAATCCAGGGATGGCAGGGACCCAACTCCTTGTCCCTCCTAGGGTCTGTATTACTATGAAGCTGGAATCAGGATGCAAAGCCAGGCACTCTGGTATGAGACATGGGCATCTTGACTGCTAGGTCAAATGCCTGTCACACACAAATATTTTAAAATTATTTAAGGAAGTATTCATATACATTAAATTTTGTTGTGCAGACATTTTAGTGTTTTCCTTAAGTCTTTCTATGTAATGAAGTTATGTTTTTAGATTTCTATGCCCCCTCCTGACCAATTTTTCATTTTACTTACACAAATTATCCCTTGTAAGGTTTCAGACATGTGTTTCAGAAGACACCTTGAGTGGTTTATTTTCATTAATTTCCAAGAGCATTATTTGGTAAAATTGTTCAAAATGCTCTTTATTTATTAAAAATATAGCACTTTTCTTAATAAATAGACATATATTTATGATTAACATATTTATTAAAGATTTAATACTAGATTTCTTTCAAATGGTTTATATATACTAAGGTATATATAAATATAAACTATATAAAAATAAAGTATGTATAAACAGACATTACTCTGTTTCTAGTAAAAATTCTTATAAGTGAAACATGGGTTATTTCATTTTTCAGATATAAAAATTGAATTTTAGAGCTTAAGTTCAAATGGTGAAGCTAAGTGCTGTTATAATAATAATTAAGTAATTCATGAAAAATTAAGGAGCCTTATTGCAAATGATTGTGAATATTCTTTCAAGTTATACTTTCCAGTGTTTTCATTTGCTTAATGTAAAAATAGTGCTTTATCAAAAATCAAAAAGGCGATGTTTTGTTGTTCCAAAACTATTAGAAGCAAATTTTTAGAAGTTTCAACTTTGTTATAGCTTTCCAGGCTTTTATAATACAAATATCTTTTCCAATTGACTTAGTATTGGCAAGTCAACTTTGTAAAGATTAATTTCAATAAACCACCTTTTACTCCCAGCCATGTTTAACGTTTAAAAAAGTATTACAGTGGCCGGCGCGCGGCTCACTAGGCTAATCCTCCGCCTGCGGCGCCGGCACACCAGATTCTAGTCTCCGTCGGGGCGCTGGATTCTGTCCTGGTTGCTCCTCTTCCAGGCCCGCTCTCTGCTATGGCCCGGGAGTGCAGTGGAGGATGGCCGAAGTCCTTGGGCCCTGCACCCCATGGGAGACCAGGAGAAGTACCTGGCTCCTGGCTTCGGATCAGTGCGGTGCACCGGCTGCAGCGCGCCGGCCGCGGCGGCCATTGGAGGGTGAACCAATGGCAAAGGAAGACCTTTCTCTCTCTTTCTCTCACTGTCCACTCTGCCTGTCAAAAAAAGAAAAAGTATTACAGTAAAACTTCTCTGAAGAATCATTTTTTAGTTTTTCTTTTTTTTTTTTAACAGTACCTAATAAGTGATTTCCCCTTAGCCTTTTTTTTTTTTTTTAAAGATTTATTTATTTATTTGAAAGAGTTACAGAAAGGAAAAGGCATAGAGAGAGAGAGAGATCTTCTATCTGCTGGTTCACAGCTCAAATGACCGCAACGGCTGGAGCATGCCTATCAAGCCTGGAGGCAGGCAGTTCTTCCTGGTCTCCTATGCAGATGCAGGGACCTTAGGACTTGGGCCATCTTCTGCTTTCCAGGCCATAGCAGAGAGCTGGATTAGAAGTGGAGCTGCTGAGACTCGGATCAGCACCCATATGGGATGCCGGCACTGCAGGCAGCAGCTTTACTGCTATGCCATAGCATGGCCTCTCCCCTTAGCTTCTAAGTTACTCATTTAAAGTAAAAACTCACTTGAATGTATCTAGTAATGTTTATCAAGAGGAGATAGTCGATAATTAAAGGCAGTAGATTGAGAGTGTGAAATCTGTGTTATGAGGCTATTTACTTGAGAGCCTTGGATTCTTCTGTGTAATAGTAGATTAGAAAAATAACTGTTGTCACCCAGCCTTAGGTTCTCTTCTGCTACAATTTGTTTTGTTTTGTTTTGGACTTATTTTATTTATTTGAAAGCCAGAGGGTGAGGGAGTGGTTGAGAGAGGAGAGAGGAGAGAGAGGGTGAGAATGGCAGAGATCTTCCATTTGCTGCTTCACTCCCCAGTTGCCTGGCTGCAGTGGCTGGGGTTTTGCCAGTCCAAACTCAGGAGCTCAAAACTCCATCTGGGTCTCCCAAGTGGGTGACAGGGGCCCAACTATTTAGCCACCTTCCCCTTCTTTCCCAGGTGCATTAGCAGGGAGCTGGTTTGGAAGCTGAGCTGCCAGGACTCAAACCTGATATAGAAGGGGATTGTACGTGATATTTAGTTTACTTCTCTGATATTGTTTTCTTCAGGAGAAGAGTGTCAGTAAGTTTTAAAATGTAAAATACTCTTGTTAAATGGTGTATTTGTGAGGTGATATTTTAGATTTTACTTAAAGTACTATCTGATCCTTAGAGGAGACCTGGTTTTAAGTTTTAGTTAGTCTTCTTTCCAAGCTTACATATCTGATATTATTTTCATTTGCAACATTAAAATAGTGTTGCATCTTTAAACTTTGTGGATAAAATTAATTATGAGACATTTTCTCTCTTTTTAAAGATTTTGATGGACCATCAAAATCTGTCAGAACATGTACTCTGCATGGTTTTGTATCTGATTGAATTAGGACTTGAAAATTCTGCAGAAGAGGAGTCAGATGAAGAGGTAAGTAGTTTCTTTTATTGAAAGTGTATAGGTAGTGGCCACCCATTATCTGGCTGGACACAGTTGCTGCTAGGTCAGGCAGCCTTAGCAAAGTGTGTTTATGGACTTCATCTTGAAGTTTACATATGGATTCATTATACTCATATAAGGTCTTCAGAGCTACTAGAAAAGGCCGTTTTTATTCTTGAAATTCATTTGTTCTTTTAATTATTAAGTTGTTGGTTTGTAGTTCACGTCACAAAAATTAAGAAAAGTGTTTAGTGAATTTTTGTTGTTATGCTAAGAACACTGATAACTGGTAAATAATCATTGCTAGGAATTCACTGTAGAAATTCTAATAATGCGGTTTGTAATATTTTTTAAGATTTATTTTATTTATTTGAAAGGCAGAATGACAGAGTGAGAGACACACACATACACACACACATACAGAGAGAGAGAGAGAGAGAGAGAGAGAGATCAGTTTTCTATCTGCTGGTTCACTCCCCAAGAGGCCACAATGGCTGGGGCTGAGCCAGGCTAAAGCCAAGAGCCAGGGCCTTCCTCCAGGTCTTTCATGTGGGTGCAGGTGCCCAAGCATTTGGCCATCCTCTGCTGCTTTCTCAGACACATTAGCAGGGAGCTGTATCAGAATTGGAGCAGCTGGGTCTCAAACTGGCACCCATATGGGATGCCAGTATCCCAGGTAGTGGCTTTACTTACTATACCACAACTTCGGCCCCTTAGAAGTAGCTTTATGAAAGCAATTAATTTTACAAATATAAGATTCTTTTGAGATCATCCCTCCAAAAACACAAAATGCAGCATAACATAATAACAGCCAAAAACAGATAAGTAGAAAAAAAAGGCAGTAATTTGTAGTCCCAAATTGAGTAAATGTATATTCTTTTTTTTAAATTAATTTATTATTTGAAAGGCAGAGTTACAGAGAGGCAGAGAGAGAGAGAAAAATCTTCCATCTGCTCGTTCATTCCCCAAATGGCTGCAATGACTTGGACTGAGCCTATCAGAAGCCAGGAGCCAGGAGCTTCTTCTGGGTCTCCCATGTGGATGCAGGAGCCCAAGGACTTGGGCCATCTTCTACTGCTTTCCCAGGCCATAGCAGAGAGCTGGATCAGAAGTAGAGTAGTTAGGACTTGAACCAGTGCCCATATTGGATGCCAGCATTGCAGGTGGTGGCTTTACCTGCTACGCCACAGTGCCAGCCCCAACACATACTCTTTCATAAATATTAAAAGGTCATTAAGATTCCCCTAAGGCAGGATTATATTTTTTGTTACTTTTTCAGACTGTATTCCACAATTAGTTCAAACTAGCATTACTTGACTGCATTAGTAGTTGTTACTAATGAGTGATGGTAAATATTCTGCAATTTTGTCTATTTCCAGAATTAAAAAAATATATTTTTCAGAAAACATGTCATTGGTTTCATTGGACTTAGAAATTTATTCCTGAATTTTGTGTTTGTATTTGGTTTTATTTACTCCATTTTATAATGTGTAGACGAGACTGTAAGAGATTCAGGAATATGACAGACAGTGGGTATTTGGGCTTGTAACATCTCCATTCTACCTTAAACCTGACAAGGCAAGTTTTAATATTATTTTTTAAAAAGTAGCTCTCTCTCTCCTTCTCTCTTCCCTCTCTTCCCTCTCTTCTCTCTCCTCTCTCTCCTCTCTCTCCTCTCTTTCTCTCTCTGTTTAGGCATCAGTGAGTGGACCAGAACGCTGTCATGACAGTTGGTTTCCTGGCAGTAACTTGGTATCAAACATGCGACACTTTATTAACTACGTCAGAGTGAGAGTTCCAGACACTGCTCCCGAGGTGAAGAGAGACTCACCTGCAAGTACTAGTTCTGACAACATGGGTTCTTCACAAGTAAGTGTTAAAGTGAGAAGAAAAGGGTAAAAGTGAGCAGATCTTTATAATGTAAAGCATACATAACTTGTGCTGTGTTGGGATATATGGTCTAGATCTCCCCATAATGTCCAAAAGGAAAAGAAAATATGGCTGTAGTTAATTTTAAATTGTCTTTTATTTCCACTGATAAATCTAAACAACTTCTGCCTGACCAGTCTTTTTCCTTTAATCTGCCAGAGTTTACGACGACCTAAAGTTCTTCAAAGAGAGGTAGATGTGTATTTTATTTGCGTTAACTAGCAACATGGCTTTAACTGGAACTTGGGAAAAAGCATTGAAGTATTTGTGTGTGTGTGTGTTTAATTAATATAGTTAGATTTTTAAAAAAATGTTTAATTTATGAGAACTTTTAAAATAAAGTAACAGGTTTACTTTTAAAGAAAATTTATATTATTGAGCTTAAGAATAATACTGTGTATTTAATAATCAGTTTTTCTTATTGGTGTTAGAAGTATTTTATACCAATTTATTGATGGCAAATTTGGATCCATTTATATTTAGCATTGTAGCTGTATTACTAACATCTGAAAAATGACTTGGCTGTTTCCTAAATTAAAATAAATTTAATTGCTGGCAGCATGACCATTTATAATTTTTTTTTTTTTTTGCTTCTTTGGCAATTAATTAACTTTGATACTATAAGGTCACAGACACCTTAGACTCTCTATATTGTATATTAAGACTCATTTTGTAAAACAGCTTTCTCATTGCATGTAGCTTAATACATTTTTAAAAAGTAGAAATGAAAAATCTTGAAATGACATTCCAAGTAACTAAAATCAAATAGCTCTAGTCCCTCCAACCTGTATTTTTGTGACTAGGAGAGCATGAATCATACACTTCTTATAGGAGAGTCTATCTGGTAGAGCTTTTTGTCAAAACCACCTATTTTTGCTGTGAAGAGTTTTAATTAAAATATTGGAACTCCATGAGGAAACTTTTGCCTGTATGCTAGTAGAGTGTACTTTAAAAAACAGCTTGTATGTTAAAAAATAGTACCTATTCCAGTTTCAGTCTTAAAAGCTCAACTGAAATGGGAGTGGCCTTTCTTTGCTTGAGTTAAAAAATTAGTGAAATCCTCTAAAATGACTTGTATTTTAATTAAAGGATGATTTCTGAGAGCCCTAATGCAGTTTGACTGGTTTAGCAAAAAGGCTATTTCGAAGATAAATTATGGAGAAAAACATTTAGTTAAATCTATTCAGATAGTAAATTACAATGATACTCAAATGCCAAACAGATCAATTTGATTTTTGATCCTTATATTTCAATTTAGTAACTTTATTGATTAGAATTAATTTTCAAACTTTTAAAGTTTCTTAAAAATAAAGTTAAATGCCAGTTCAGATTTATTAAGTTAGAAAATTAAAGCAATTAATTTGTAATTTTCCTAACTGGAAACTGTAGCAGTCTTCCAGAAGTTAGTAAAGAATATAGTTTTCTTGATGACTGTTGAATTAGATAGCTTTTCTTTTTTTAAACTAATGAAGAACTTATGATTTCTCTTTCATATGGCTATAGATACTACCCAAGCTTTGTTTGTTTTCCCTGGTAGGTAGGGTAGGAGATTGAGAAGGAAAGGGTATTACTGATACTCTCCTTTCTCCTCATTGCTGTTTCCAGATTGAGTAGGACTAAGTATATTTGAGAAAGGGTGGTGAAGGAACAAATTTATGTAAAGAGCAAAATCCGTTGACTAAATCTTTGGATGAAACGGAATATTCCTTTTGGAAAATGTGGTACTAATACATATTTAAATTGATGCTAAATAACCTCTTGATTTTTCTTTCTCTTTTTTAATGGTAGAATTCTGGTACAGCTCAAGTTTTCAGCTTAGTAGCAGAGCGTAGAAAGAAATTTCAGGAGATCATCAATCGCAGTAGCAGTGAAGCAAATCAGGTGGTTCGCCCCAAAACTTCAAATAAATGGTCTGCTCCTGGTTCAGCTCCACAGTTAACTACAGCCATTTTGGAAATTAAAGAAAGCATATTGTCTTTGCTAATTAAACTTCACCACAAACTCTCAGGAAAACAAAACTCCTACTATCCTCCTTGGCTTGATGACATAGAACTTTTAATCCAACCAGAAATTCCTAAATACAGTCATGGAGATGGTATAACTGCAGTAGAAAGAATTTTACTAAAAGCTGCATTGCAAAGCAGAATGAACAAACGCATCATTGAGGAGATCTGTAGAAAAGTGACCCCTCCTGTGCCACCCAAAAAAATCACTGCAGCAGAGAAGAAAACATTGGACAAAGAAGAAAGGTAATTTTTATTTTGAATGTTTTAAATATGTATAGTACAGTTGAAGATTTGATTTTTTTTCCTTTTTGGTCATCTGAAGCTGATCACTTGGATGTTGTAGCAGCAACAGTCGTTAAGTGTTGAGTGTATCAGATAACTGGAGTTGAACATAGTGCTTGTGTGGGCAGTATGCTGAGTTTATTGAGGATGAGAAGATGAGTTTAAATTACTGCTCTAAACTTGTAGGCCTCTTGGTAAAAATTTCTATTACTGTTATTGCTGAGGCAATATAGTAATTCTCTTACTATTTTCAGAAACTATTAATTCAACATTAAATAAGAGTAGAAAAACTTTTAACATATTTGAAATATTTCTCAAAATAAAGATCTGTCTTTTAATTCCTTTTATTCTTATCAATATATGATTGCTAATTATTAAAAAAGTAATATATTTAGAGGCAGGTGTTTTGCACAGCAGTTAAGACACTGATTGGGAGGCCTGCATCCCATGTTGGAGAACCTTGGTTCAACTCCTAGCTCTGCTTTGCTCCCCACTTCAGATTCTTGCTTCCTGTTAGTGTGCCCTGGGAGGTAGCAGGTGATAGCTCAAGTTGTTGAGTCCCTTCTACCCATGTGGGAGACCTGGATTGAGTTCCCAGCTCTTGGTTCGGCCTGGCCCAGTCCTGGCTACAGTGGACATCTGGGGAGTAAACTTTTGGATAGAAGATCTCCTTTTGTCTATTTCTCTCTGTTTTTCTGCCTTTCAAATAAATAAAAAAGCTTTAAAATATACTCTAACTTAAGCCTCTGTCTTTTGGATCTTCAGGTTGTTTTTAGTTTGTTGTTAAATAATATTACTTGTAATTCTTTGTTTTGTTTAAAAAAATCTTTGACTTTATTATTTTGGAGGGGAGGATAATGTTTTTTATAGGTGGGATTTGTGGGTTAAGATGTATGAACAGAATATGATTCTTAGCATATATTGCTTGCCAGAAGAGTGTAGTGCTGTACATTGTCACCAACTGTTTCCCAGTAGCCTCGTCAGCATTGCCCGGCTTGCCCGGCTTGCCATCATAAGCATGAAACATGAATTTTGAGAGACTGAAATTCAGTGCAATTATCAAACTCTTGGAGAAGGGTTCAGTGTGATTAAAAAGGAGCACACATTCTTTTTTTTTTTGAAAAGCCAGGGGCTTCTGGGTCTCCCCTATGGGTTCAGGGGCCTAAGCACTTGGGCCATCTTCCACTGCTTTCCCAGGCCATAACAGAGAGCTGGATTGGATTAGAGCAGCCGGTACTTGAACTGATGCTCAACTTGAACTTTACTCGTTATGCCACAGCACTGGCCCCAGCGCATACATTCTAATGAATGTCCCGAAGCCAAAAGACTCAGGACATTAAAAAAAAGATTTCAGGTCATGTTTAAGATGGTCATTGCTCAATTCTCTAAGGTTATAAATCATATCCAGTGATTTAATTCCTCTAAAATTTAATGCAATTCTTTACTAAAACAGCAAATATATGGCAAGGATATACATTTCTCTTATGGGGAATACAAAGGGATTGTCTCAACATTATCTTAAACTAAGAACCCTGGCCTTTTATCATCTCCGTGTCTTCTATGTAGGTACAGATCATTATTAACACATTTTTATCTGTATTGCCTTTGTAAGAAGTTTTAATAGTTTGAAGTGTACTTTAGAGGATTGCCTGTAGTAATTTCAACTTTTTTTAGTTACTTTTAAAATTAAATAGGGTAGACATTTAGCCTTGCAGTTAAGACATTGGGTAAGATGTCTGCATCTCTCTTTAGAGTATCTGGATTCTATACCAGTTTCTTGCTTCTGACTCCAGCTTCTCACTAATGCAGACCCTGGGAGGCAGTGGTGATGCTCAAGTAATTGGGTTCCTGTTGGCCATGTAGAAGATGAGGATAGCCATTCTGGCTCCTGACATTATCTCCTGGCACAGCACTAGCCATTTAGGGCACTGGAGGAGTGAACGAGAGCTTTTTCTCATTGTCTGTCTCTCTAACAAATAAGTAAAAATAATTTAAAAATTAAATATGGGAAATTATGTGTTAAATGATCAGTGGAAATCAGCCTTACATGGATTTCACTCTGTTGATTGTTTTCCACTCTTCATGCATCAACCAGGCTCTTCTCTGGACTTAGACTATTAAGCTGTGTCCTATGTTGGAAACCCTAACCTCGAGGAATTGATGCTGTAGTGACATACTAGTAAACAGATAGTTGTTAGTGTAATAGGGCCGGCGCCGCGGCTCACTAGGCTAATCCTCCGCCTAGCGGCGCCGGCACACTGGGTTCTAGTCCCGGTTGGGGCGCCGGATTCTGTCCCGGTTGCCCCTCTTCCAGGCCAGCTCTCTGCTGTGGCCAGGGAGTGCAGTGGAGGATGGCCCAGGTGCTTGGGCCATGCACCCCATGGGAGACCAGGAAAAGCACCTAGCTCCTGGCTCCTGCCATCGGATCAGCGCGGTGCGCCGGCCGCAGCGCGCCGACCGCGGCGGCCATTGGAGGGTGAACCAACGGCAAAGGAAGACCTTTCTCTCTGTCTCTCTCTCTCACTGTCCACTCTGCCTGTCAAAAAAAAAAACAAAAAACAAAAAACAAAAAACAGATAGTTGTTAGTGTAATAAATACTGTGTTAAGTGTACAGGATGTTGTTGGCTATGGTAGGACAAAAGGCCAAGAAGGTAACCAGATAACTGATATTTAGTGTATGAATGGTTCCTAGGAAGCCATTGGAAGACTTTTTTAGGAAAATAATATTCATTGTAATCATGGGCAGATGGGTTTGAATGGAGTAAGACTGGACATTGGGAATCTAGAGTATTTAGGAATCTGAGGAGCATGGGTGTGGTAAGGATCTACACCAAGACAGTGAAAATAAAGAGAGGCAGAGATGTGTACGAGATATTTAACAGGTACAAGTTGTTAGACTTGGAGTTCAGTTTGATGTGAGAGGTGAGGGACAAGTCATGAATTGTTCCCAGACTTCTGATTTGGATGATATTCCTCTTAAGATAAGGGAGTGTAGTAGGGGGCTAACACTTAGTGGGAAAATTGGTAGGCTCTCTCTGAACATTATGGATTTTAAGGAGGACTTTGAGATGGAGATATCTAGTCAGATATTGGATTTGAGACAGAGTTATTTAGGGTTACAAATTTGAGCATAGAGCTAAAGTTAGAAAAATGAAAAACTGAATGTAGAACTTAAGGAAAAAATATTAAAGGGAATGACTGAAGGAGTACCTAAAAAGGTGTTTGAAAAGGAATGACTTGAGTGGAGCAGGAGGAAAACTAGGGTAATTGGTAGTAGAGAAGGTATAGGAGGAGAAGATTCAGAAAGGAAGAAACTTAGCCAGGTAGTCAAAGGCCTTGAGAGTTCAGATAAGAGTGGAAGTCTCATTTGATTTGTTAGTGAGGGAGTCATCTATTAGTAACTGTATCATGAGCAATTTATCTGCTTTAACTAAAACTTGTCACAGAAAATTCATACTGGGATACAAAAAACCCAATAGTAAATTAAGAATTTTGAAGCATTTCTGCTTCCTTGTAGAGTTATAAAGAACTAGCATGTAATTCAGATAACACAGTTCACTAATTTTGAATTGGTAACTATCTAGAATATGGTAAGTCTATTGGTAATACCAGAAAGTTGGAAATGAGATAAGATTTTTATTTCTGTTAAACTTTCTAAATTAGTGAATTTTTTCCTTCTGGTTTTGTAATAATGTCTTTTTTATTTTGAAGAAAGATAAACAGTTTATTTTATTTGGTTATTACTAATAAAAGATGACACTGAAGGACATAATTCAAATGCTATTTTTACAAAGGCCTGACTATTGTAATGAATAATATTCTAAAATATTTGAAGACTTTCTTTGTGAAAGATTTTATATCTTTTGAGCAGCAATGATGTATATAAGGACTTAAGCCAATTCTGTAGTAGACGGGTAAGGACTAAGTTGAATATATTTGAATCTCATTATACTTCTCACATTGTCTTTTTTCTATTTTGGATTTTGGATTAAATTTTATAACAAGGCAGAGTATGTCATAAACTCTTAGTGATGATCCACTTCTAAGTACTTTCCTTGGATGAACTTGGCAGCACTTTCATAATAAATTAGCTTCATAGAAAACAAGATAAAAAGTAGAAACTTTAGAACATTGTAATAATATGCAACTTCAGTCTTCTCGGGTCATGAATGAAAATTTCTGAATTGTATTGCATCTTTTAGAACGTTTGTGTCTTTTGTTAATGATCTTTATTTACATTTATACCCAATTTTAGAAAAGAAATAACCTAGATTAAGAGAAAATTTCTAACAATGACATTCTATTTCTGGTTACTATACAAATATGGTGTAGAAATGTATTTTAATTCCAGTTCCAAGTAATTACATCTGTGGTTTTCTTATGGTTGAGTTATGGATTTGTCATTTGAAATGTTCTCTCTCTTTTCTAAAGATTTGTTTATTTTTATTGGAAAGTCAGAGTTACAGAGAGAGGATCTTCGTTCTCTGGTTCACTCCCCAAATGGCTGCAATGGATGGAGCGGGGCCAGACTGAAACCAGGAGCCAGGAGCTTCTTCTGGGTCTCCCACATGGGTGCATTGGCCCAAGGACTTGGGCCATCTTCCTCTGCTTTCCCAGATATATTAGCAGGGAGCTGATGGGAAGTGGAGGAACTGGGAATCAAACAGGCACCCACATGGGATGCCAGTGCTGCAGGCGGTGGCTTAACCTGCTGTAGCACAGTGCTGACCCCTGAGATGTTCTCTTAATAGACATATTTTTTGGTAAAGTAAATTGTAAAGATAAACTGTAGACTTAACATTAACTGAGGAAGCATACCACAACTTAACAAATTTGCTGTTGTGGCACATAGCATTTTTAGAGATTCTTAAAATCCTTTGACTATCTACTGTACATTTTTGTTTTTATTCCATTCTGGCCAGTATCTACCCTTTGAGAATGAATTTAATTTTTAAAAACTTTATTTTGGAGCAATCTTACACTCATAGAAATGCTTTTAAGAATAGTGAAGGAATTTGCTGAACGAGCTTACTCTGAAAGAGTAAGTTACTGATGTGGTGCCCCTTCACTCTGGCATATTTTCATGTATGTTTCCTAGAAATAAGGGCCTTTTATTGCTTAATCACAAGGGCAACCAGGACAGAATCCGGCGCCCCGACCAGGACTAGAACCTGGTGTGCCGGTGCCGTAGGCGGAGGATTAGCCTAGTGAGCCATGGCGCCGGCCACATTACATTTTTTTTAAAAAAGATTTATTTCTTTATTTGAAAGGCAGAGTTACAGAGAGGCAGAGGTAGAGACAAAGAGGTCTTCCATCCACTGGTTCAGTCCCCAGATGGTTGCAATGGCCAGATCTGAGCCGATCCAAAGCCAGGAGCTTCCTCCGGTCTCCCACATGGGTGCAGGGGCCCAAGAACTTGAGCCATCCTCCACTGCCTTCCCAGGCCGTAGCAGAGAGCTGGATTGGAAGTAGAGCAGCTGGAACTCAAACCAGCACCCATATGGGATGCTGGCACTGCAGGCGGCGGCTTTACCCACTATGCTGCAGTGCCGGCCCTCACTCATTACATTTAATTGTCATGTTTTGGTCTTCTTCCTAAGGAATAGTTTTGTTAGTCTTTCCCTCATTTTCATGACTTTGGCATTTTTGAAGGTTATAGGACAGTAGTACCATTATAGAATGTCCCACAGTTTGGGAGTGTCTGTTGTCCCTTTCTGTTTAGATTCAGATTCTGCATCCTTGGCAAGAATATTGTGAAGTATTACTCTTTTCTTTTGATTGTATCTGATCAGATGTCAATACAATTTCAGTTTGTTTCGTTACTGGTGATTAACTTTGATCACTTGATTAAGGAGGTGTTTGTCTTCACTATCAAATTACTTTCTTTTCCTCTTTGTAATTGATATGTAATTTTTGGAGGTAGATACTGTAATATCCCATTTCTTATTGACTTATGATATTTTCATTTATTAATACTATTATAATTTTCAAGATTTATCTCTTTGAAAGGCAGAGTGACACAGAGACAGGGTAGGGAAAGAAGGGGGGGAGGGGAAGAGAAAGAGATAGATATATCTTCCATCTGTTGGTTAACTTCCATGAATGGAACAGCTGGGGCTTGGCCAGGCTGAAGCCAGGAGCAGGGAACTTTATCTGGGTCTCCCATGTGGGTGGCAAAGATTCAAGGACTGTTGCCCAGGTAAGTTAATAGGAAACTGAATTGGAAGCAGAGGAGTGGGAACTCTGTCACTCCCCGTCTTCGTGGAGGAACGACACAGGACCCTGCGCTGTTCTTTTGTCTGCTCGGCCCTCCCCGGGTTTGCTGCTGGTTCTTCCCGGATTGGCTACCGTCCCTTCCACCTCCGTGGAAGGGCGGTTCCCCCTGCCACATTCCCCACTTCCGCAGGGGAGCGGCACACCGCTGGCCGGCTCTCTCGGGGGCTGCACAGGTGTTCCCCTTAGATGTTCCTGGTGCATGCCGTCTCTCTCCTCCTTTATAGTCCTCCTCCGCCAATCCTAACTCGGCTGCCCACACGCCGAGTACGCTGCTCTCCTCCAATCAGGAGCAGGTCCTGCAGCTTGTCAAGTTGGTGAGAGGCAGCTGGGTAGAAGCTGTTGCCTCCTCTCCCAGCGCCATATTGTGGGAGAGCAGATGCATAGAATAAGTCTTAATTCCAGTAACTCAGTCCAGTCCGGGTTGCTCCCCACAGAACTCGAACTAGCAGTTTGATATGGGATGTCAGCATTGTGGCTTAACCTGCTGTGCCACAATGCCTGTCCCCTGTTTATTATTATTATTATTTTTAAAGAATTATTTTATTTATTTGAAAGACAGAGTTACAGAGAGAAGTAGAGCCAGAGAGAGAGAGAGAGAGAGAGAGAGAGAGAGGTCTTCCATTATGCTGGTTCACTCCCCAGTGACTACAAGGCCAGAGATGAGCTGATCTGAAGCCAGGAGCCAGGAGCCAGGAGTTTCTTCCGGGTCTCCCACATGGGTGCAGGGACCCAAGGACTTGGACCATCTTATACTGCTTTCCCAGGCCAAAGCAAAGAGCTGGATCAGAAGTGGAGCAGCCGGGACTCGAACCAGCACCCATATGGGATGCCGGCATTGCAGACTGGGGCTTTAACCCACTGCGCCATAGCGCTGGCTGCCCCCTTGTTTATTATCTTTATCAGTTTGGACTGATGGATTTCTAGTTTATATTATAATTTATAATCTGATGTACTCATTATTCAATTTTATATTCCAGTTGTTCCAGATTTTGCCTGAGGTGTCCCTTCAGGCTGATTTCTCTGTCCTTTTGTTCTGTCCCCATCATTCTTTGTGTATATTTTTACTTTCTGGGACAATATAATATTTCAGGCTCATCTTTTACTGGGAGTTAACCATTTCTCCAAGGAGTTATGGTTACATTTAGTAGCGAATGGTATTTGGAAATCATAATTCATGTGGTTATTCTAATATAGTATAAATGTTCCATGCCCTCTTAGTGGGCAAAGCTAGGGAAAATTGGATGTTTGTTGATGTGTGTGTGTGTCTGTATATCTATGTTTGTGTTGGAGGGTGGGGAGAGGGAGGGAAGGAGAAATTTACATTTACTTCTGTGTCTTTCTGTATGTATTGAGAACTATATGAGTTCACCATATTACTTCCAATTCTAATCTGACAACATGGGAGTCATTCTTGTTTTCTCTCTGTATTTGTAACTCTCTACTCCCATGATGAGAAATGTGGCACTCTTAATTCTTAGTATATGTATTATTCTTTAAAGTCAATTTCCTATATATTAGCAATTTCTTGTCATCTTTCCCCATACAAATACCTCTCATCCAAGACTGTTGGGTCCTGACACCCTGGGTAGGCCACTGTCACCACACTTTATGTTCAGAAAGGGAAAAGAAGGACAGGAGGTGGATTTAATTCTTTTTTAGATGGTGAGTGGTATTGAGAGTTGTAAGTTTGATGAATAGGTAAGTAATGAACTTGAGTATTTTGGCTTGAAAACAACATAAAAGGGTTGTAGTTATAATAAAGAAAATTTTCTTATGGATCCTAAATTATCTGTAAAGTAAATATTAGAAAAGGATTTTTAAAAATGTGTGATTTCTCATGCCAAGGTAGATGACTGTTTTTAACTTTATAATTGTTCCTGATTATTTCTGCTAGTTTGGTGGGAGTGGATGTGTGAATAATCTTAAATTATTGTTAGCATTTCATTCTTCTAAATGCTTTATGCTTGAATTATCTCAGATTAATATAAAAATAATTTTAGGTTTCTCATAGAAACAATTACATAGAATCTCAATCTAAAACAATGACTTTTATAGTGTGGAGACATAGTATGGTCATTAAAATAAACTGTATACTTTTTCCTTGATGTTTTAAGTCCTTTATATCAGAGGTGATGATTAATTACTCTTTGAAGTTTGTTCAAGTAAAAAAGTTAGTCTCTCTTGATGAGCTAATACATAACTTAAATTTTAACCATTTTCTTTTTACAGCTTTCCCCTTGTTTAAATTACTATTTTTACTCTCCCTTATTGGGAGTAAAATTTATGCTTATTAGTACTGCTAGCATAACTTAGTCTGAAAAGCTTATCTCCTTTATGTTTTTTTTTTTATATAATTTTTTATTTTTTGACAGGCAGAGTGGACAGTGAGAGAGACAGAGAGAAAGGTCTTCCTTGCCGTTGGTTCACCTTCCAATGGCCGGCGCGGCCGGCGTGCTGCGGCTGGCGCATCGCGCTGATCCGATGGCAGGAGCCAGGTGCTTCTCCTGGTCTCCCATGGGGTGCAGGGCCCAAGCACCTGGGCCATCCTCCACTGCACTCCCGGGCCACAGCAGAGAGCTGGCCTGGAAGAGGGGCAACTGGGACAGAATCCGGCGCCCCAACCGGGACTAGAACCCAGTGTGCTGGCGCCGCAAGGCGGAGGATTAGCCTAGTGAGCCGCGGTGCCGGCTTATCTCCTTTATGTTATTCTATTTTTTTTTTTTTAGTGGTTGGGGGACAACCAGACACAAAATATTATTTAAAAGTAGATAGGGATAAATAATAAATAGGCTGTAGTAACTAATTGAAAGAAATACTTACGCTTAGATTTAGAAAATAGTTCCATTATGCTGTATCTAAGACTTTTTGATGTTCTTTTACTTCATACAAAAATAAACAAAACTTGCAGTATCTCTTAGTAGAAACTGAAAAATTTACCGGCTTCTGCTCATACTCTTTAAGGAGAGACCTACTCTTTGGGTAACAGTAAATCTAAGAATTTTTATATCTAAACTTCATAGTTTCTTCTAACAGCTAGTTTATTATTATTAAATTGTGAATCTTCTTTTTTTTTATTTTATTTTATTTTATTTTTTTGACAGGCAGAGTGGACAGTGAGAGAGAGAGACAGAGAGAAAGGTCTTCCTTTGCCGTTGGTTCACCCTCCAATGGCTGCCGCGGCCGGCGCCCTGCGACCGGCGCACCGCGCTGATCCGATGGCAGGAGCCAGGTGCTTTTCCTGGTCTCCCGTGGGGTGCAGGGCCCAAGCACCTGGGCCATCCTCCACTGCACTCCCTGGCCACAGCAGAGGGCTGGCCTGGAAGAGGGGCAACTGGGACAGAATCCGGCGCCCCGACTGGGACTAGAACCCGGTGTGCTGGCGCCGCTAGGCGGAAGATTAGCCTAGTGAGCCGTGGCGCCGGCCCAAATCGTGAATCTTCTAAAAAGCCTGTTCTTGCCCCTGCTGACATCTGACATATATTTGAAAATTTGTATTAGAAATACTGATTTTTCTGTCTTCCTTAATTATTATTTCACATTTTAAAGTAAATCTTGGCTTTTATTTTTACCTATTAAATCAGTGAGTTTGAAATCTTTTTAAAGCAGTTAAAATCCTAATAAGGGCAATCTAATCTTTTTTAAAGATTTATTTATTTATTTGAAAGAGTTACACAGAGAGAGTAGGGGAGAGAGAGAGGGAGGGAGGAAGGTCCTCCATCTGCTGGTTCACTCCCCAGTTGGCTACAACGGAGCTATGTCGATCCAAAACCAGGAGCCAGGAACTTCCGCCAGGTCTCCCACGCAGGTGCAGGGACTCAAGGACTTGGGCCATCTTCTGCTGCTTTCCCAGGCCATAGCAGAGAGCTGGATCAGAAGTGGAGCAGCCGGGACTGGAACCGGCGCCCATGCTGGCACTGCAGGCGATGGCTTTACCTGCTATGCCACAGCGCCAGCCCTGAGCAATCAAATTTTACATGAAACTTAATATGTAACACAGAAAATAGATTATTTTCAACTGTGTTTCAGGATCTTTTCATATGTTAAATGTTCCTGAGAGATAGTAGATGAAGTCTTAAGCACATCTCTTACTTATAACATTATTTCTGTTTAATTTAGGCGACAGAAGGCTAGGGAAAGGCAGCAGAAATTGCTTGCAGAGTTTGCTTCACGACAGAAAAGCTTCATGGAAACTGCAATGGATGTTGGTAAGTCAAAATTTATTCTCTCATAATTACAGTTACTTTTTTTTTTTTTTTGACAAGCAGAGTGGACAGTGAGAGAGAGAGAGAGAGAGAGAGAGAAAGGTCTTCCTTTGCCGTTGGTTCACCCTCCAATGGCCGCCGCGGCCAGCACGCTGTGGCCGGCGCACCGCGCTGATCCAATGGCATGAGCCAGGTGCTTCTCCTGGTCTCCCATGGGGTGCATGGCCCAAGCACCTGGGCCATCCTCCACTGCACTCCCGGACCACAGCAGAGAGCGGGCCTGGAAGAGGGGCAACCGGGGCAGAATCCGGCACCCCGACAGGGACTAGAACCCAGTGTGCCGGTACCGCTAGGCGGAGGATTAGCCTATTGAGCCACGGTGCCGGCACAGTTACTATTTCAATGATCATCTACTCCAGTCTTCTACCAGTTTTAAACATCACAAATGATTTCTAATCTTTATTGAGACAATAGAGTAATAGGACATCAGATCTTATAGATCTTATAGGCAGTCCATCCTTTTTTTTTTTTTTTTTAAAGATTTATTTATTTTGAAAGAATTACCAAGAGAGAGGGAGAAAGAGAAAGAAAGAATCTGCTGGTTCACTCCCCAGATGGCCACAATGGCCAGAACTAGGCTAGGCTGAAGCCAAGAACCAGGAGCTTCGTCCGGGTCTCTCATATGGCCTTTCTGCTGCTTTCCCCGGTCATTAGCAAGGAGCTGGATCTGAGGTGGAGCAGCTGGAATGCAAACTGGTGCCCATGTGGAATGTGGGCGTCTGCATTGCTAGTGGTGGCTTTACCCAATATGCCACAATGCTCCATTCTATTGTGTGTGTGTGTGTGTGTGTGTTCTTTTTTTGAGACTCAGTGTTATTGAGCAAAGGGACTCAGAGTTATTGAGCAAAGGGTCTTCCATCCTCTGGTTCACATATGCTAATTTTATGAAAATTTTCAAACATATAAAACAGCTATGGGGTTGGTGCTATGGAGTAGTGGGTAAAGCTGCCGCTTGCAGTGTTGGCATCCCATACAGGCACTGGTTCGAGACCTGGCTATTTTACATCTGATCCAGTTCTCTGCTTTGTCCTGGGAAAGCAGCAGAAGATGGCCCAAGTCTTTGGGTCCCTGTATCTGCGTGGGAGACCTGGAAGAAGCTCTTGGCTCCCGGCTTTGGATCAGTACAACTCCTGCCTTTATGGCCATTGAGGAGTGAATCAGCAGATGGAAGATCTCTCTCTCTCTCTCTGTAGCTTTACCTTTCAAATAAATAAATAAATAAATCGTAAAAAAAAAAAGTATTGTGTATATGCCAGTCATGTCAGTAACATTTATTTTTCTGTATTTTCTCACTTTCTCTAATAAATGAAGTTGTAATGAACAAGTTGCAGATTTTACTATTAAATATGTCAGCATACATGTCCTAGGGTTGAAAACATTCTCCTCATAAACATATTACATCAAACCTAATTTCAAAACAAAGAAAAATATCATCAAGATATCAAACTTGATATTATGTTAAACAAATTACTGAATTAAAAATTTTAAATTGTTTACAGATTATTTTGTCTTTCAGTGCATCCCACTAAAGATGTATACTCAAAATTCTATTTTTTTAAATTATTTTGTTTATGGAATACAACTTAATGCATTTAATATATACGGATTTGGGAACATGATGATTCTTCCTCCCATACCTCCCTCCTACCCATCCTCTCACCCTTCTTTCTCCTCCCTCTTCCTTTTCCATTCTTTATTTTTATAGAGATAAATTTTTCAAATAATTTTTATAGTCATAAAGTTAACCCTACACTAAGAGAGTTCATCGATTAGTATGAATAAAAAAAAAACCCGAACAACAAAATGAAAAAAAAAATTAAAAAAGAAAATTGTTCCTTGACAGTCAAGAGACAGGCTGTTCAAAATCAATGCATCTCAAAGTGTTAGTTTTGTTCCTATAGATTATGTTTTAGGTACTCTATTAGTTAACACAGATCAGAGAGACCATATGGTATTTGTCTTTTTGTGACAGACTTATTTCACTAAATATAATGGTTTCCAATTGCATCCATTTTGTTGCAAAAGACAGGATTTCATTGTTTTTACTGCTGTGTAGTATTCCATAGTGTATATATACCATAATTTTTTTATCCAGTGTTCAGTTGATGGACATCTGGGTTGATTCCATATGTTAGCTATTGTAAATTGAGCTGAGATGAACATGGGGTACAGAACACTCTTTCATATGCTCATTTCATTTCCTTTGGATAAATTCAAAGGAGTAGGATGGCTGGATCATATGGTAGGTCTATATTCAGCTTTTTGAGATATCTCTGAATTGTCTTCCATAGTGGCTGTACCCAGTTTACATTCCCACCAACAGTGGATTAAAGTACCCTTCTCCCTATCCTCACCAGCATTTGTTGTTAATTTTTGTAGGAGAGCCATTCTAATGTGGGTGAGGTGAAACCTCACTGTGGTTTTGATTTGCATTTCCCTGATGGCTAGTGATCCTGAGCATTTTTTCATCTGTCTGTTGGCCATTTGAATTTCCTCTCTTGAAAAATGTCTGTTCAGGTCCTTTGCCCATTTCTTGGTCTCACTGTAAAATTTCCAGAGATTTGTCGTCTAGCTCATTCTTTCTTCTGCCTCACCAACTCTGTTGTTAAGACTTTCCACTGCATTTTTTTTTGTTTGCTCTATTGCATTCTTTATTTCTAGTATTTTTATTTCTCTTTAAGATCTCAATTTAATGGGAAAAATTTTATTCATGTCACACATAATTTTTTTTTGTCTTGTGAATTTACTTGTTAGGGTTTGAGTAATCTGATGATTAATTTTTTGAATTCCATTTCTGGCATTTCCTCAATGTCTCCATCTTCACATTCTAATATTGAAATATTGTAGTGTTCCTCTGTGGGGCTCATGGAATCTTCCTTATTTTTTTTCTTGAAATTTTGCCTTTATTTTTAGGCATTTGTAGGATTTTTTTTTTGTCTGATGGTTTTTTATCTTTGAACTGTTTCTCTGTGGCTTAGAGGGATGTCTGCACTTTCAGTGAATACCAAGAGGTGTGTGCTGGATGTGGCCAGGTTTCTCTGTTCAGTGCTCCAGAATGGGAGGAGTATCCAGGATAACACCTAAGTTTGGTGTGGTAGCTCTCCTCTGGTTAACTGGATGGAGAGGAATGGTCACTGTTGGTGCAACTGGCCGTCTCCTCCCAGCTGAGGAACACCCAGGTGTTTGTCTCCAGTGTGCTCAGCACTCATCTGTACCACTTTATGAACAGCACTTATGATATGTGGAGTCTTTCCTGTGAGCCCGGTTCCCTCTTCTATGAGCTTCTCTAGGCAACCAAGGATTTCTGAGAGTGTGGAGAAGCACTCTGTGGTTGCCCAGAGCCTATCCACACTCTGCCTCCTCCTGTGTAGTCACTGTTTTCTCAGTCTCAGCTCCCAGGGCTCTCAGGGTCATGGAATCTCAGTGGGGCCACTCTGACTTGCTAGCCAGTCCTGTGTGCAAGGAAACTAAGATGGTTCCCAGAGCCGCTGTCTGTGTGTTCCAAATTGCTGGATTGAGTCTGGTCCTCCCAACCAGATTCAACGTCGATGGGGAATGTGGATTTTTCTCTGTGGTTAGATCTGTGGTTTGCAGGCATGCAGTGTACTCCCCCACTGCAGCCCCGGCCACTTCACAGTTGTGCTGGGCACATAGGAGAGTCCTGCAGGCAGCACTTTCCCTCCATAGGGACAGCTCCCCCTCCTCTCCTGTTGTGGGGCAACTGATGCACTGCAGCAGGCGGTGGAAGCGCTCCGCTTCCATTTCTTCTGCATTGTTGTGGCCCTCACCGACTAGATGGGAGGTGACCCCAGTATTTGCTGGGTGTGCACACAGGAGCAGGGATGGCTGCTACCTGCCTGTGTCCAAAAATGGTGCAAGCCCTCCCACCGCTGGCTGCAGAAGTCTGCTGTAGGAGGGAGGTGGAGAGGGATGTGCCCCCACCCCCATCCCAGGTGATCGGTTGCCTGCTGTCTTGGGGGCTCTGTGTGGAACTCTTAAATGGGGCAGTTCCCAAGCTCTCCCCTCCCGCTGTATCAGTGCGCTTTGGGCCTATCCACTCTCACCTGGTTTGCTGGGGTGGGCGTCTTCCTCCCCTGATCCAAGTAGGTGGATCTTTTGTTGCATGTCTGTTCTTTCAGCAGGGGTCTGGACTGCTTCTACTGCTTTCCTAGGATCTCCCACTACAGTTCCACTGCAGCTTTACCCTGAGAGTGTCCTTTCTCCCCTTTTTTAAATATTAATTTTGTCCTGCATAAATCAGACCATCTTGTTACTATTCCACCATCTTGCAACCCTCAAAGTTCTATGTTCTGAAATCCCTTTAAGGGCTTTAAGATCTAGTCCTTTTTCTCTGAGGTAATTTTAGCTAGTTTGCTGTATATTTGATTCATTCATTTCAGTTTGTTTGCAGTTTGGGGAACTAGGAAAAAGCCTAATATCTCTAGAAAGTGTTTCTTTCTGCTACTGCCCATTGACAAATGACGTATAGATTTCTTGGGAATTGATTATGCAAAATTCCCCTGGGAGATTGGGTTGGGTTTTCCAGAATAGGTGAATGGCCAACTCATTCACCGAGGAGACTGGATGGAAGGAAGAAAGAATGGATACAAACTGAGATATCTCCATTGAGGGTAAGGGGAATGTGACTGGAGAATTCAGGCAGATTGTTCTTCATTGCTTTAGTTTTCAGGATTAAGTAAAAGTGAGTTCCACTGGGCAAAAGAATGGCCTGAGGTTTGAAATAGTTGCTGAGGAGAGTGGGAGATGTTGGTCAGCAAAGCTGCCAATAAAGGTTGATCATTAATGCTTAGGACATAGATATACAAGGGTAAAAGAATTTTTGAAATCTATGTACAGTTTTATCATAAAACACATTTTCCATGGACTTTTAAAACTTTTTTAAAAAGTTTATTTTTTGAAAGACAGAGTGACAGAGAAAGAGAGAGGGAGATCTTCTATCTGTTAGTACATTTACAAAATGCTTACAATAGCTGGGGCTGAGCCAGGCTGAAACCAGAGGGTGTCTCAAGCAGGGGCCTTAACCCACTGCACCACAATGTCTGCTCTTTAAGTCAGCCTTTTTAAAGTATCTTTGCATTCAATATTATTGACTCCCTCTCTTAAATCTTACTACCTTTGGAAGGTTTGGTCTTTTTCGGTGGTGGCCAGGGCTCAGAAAGATCAGTTGAGGGATCAGGCAGACTCATGATTCCTAGCAAGCAGAAACAATTCACAGAACTCATTAGGACAGTAAGCTCCATTATCTCCCTCTCCTGGTTCTTGATTTTGCAGTGGTGACAAGAGAGGCAATAGAGATTCAAGAGCACTTGGTTCATTTATGTTGATTATGGCCACACCTATCCCTTATAACTATTTCTTTATTTCTAAAGATTTTTTATTAATTTATTTGACAAGTAGAGTTACAGACAGTGAGAAGGAGAGACAGAGAGAGAGGTCTTCCTTCCATTGGTTCACTCTCCAAATGGCCGCAACGGCCGGAGCTGCGCCGATCCGAAGCCAGGAGCCAGGTGCCTCCGCCCAGTTTCCCATGTGGGTGCAGGGGCCTAAGCACCTGGGTCATCCTCTACTGCCGACTCAGGCCATAGCAGAGAGCTGAACTGAAGAGGAGAAACTGAGACTAGAACTGGCACCCATAAGGGATGCTGGCGCCGCAGGCAGAGGATTAACCTAGTGTGCCACTGTGTTGGCCCCTCTTTTTCTTTTTTTAAAATAAAAATTAATTTATTTGAAAGAGAGAGAGAAAGAGTGAGTTCCTTTTTTTTTTTTTTTAAGATTTATTTATTTATTTGAAAGGCAGAGCTACAGAGAGGCAGAGGCAGAGGCAGAGGCAGAGAGAGAGAGAGAGAGAGAGAGAGAGAGAGAGAGGAAGAGGTCTTCAATCCACGGTTTCACTCCCCAGATGGCTGCAATGGCCGAAGCTGCAAGCCAGGAGCCAGAAGCTTCTTCCAGGTCTCCCACACAGGTGCAGGGGCCCAAGGACCTGGGCCATCTTCTACTGCATTTCCAGGCCATAGCAGAGAGCTGGATCCGAAGAGGAGCAGCCTGGTCTTGAACCAGCGCCCATATGGGATGCCGGCACTGTAGGCGGTGGCTTTAGCTGCTACGCCAGGGCGCTGGCCCCTGCCCCACTTCTAATCCAGCTCCTTGCTAATGCACCTGGGAAAGCAGTGGAAGATGGCAAGTGCTTGGGTCCCTGAACCCATGTGGGAGACCCTGAAGAAGCTCCTGGCTCTTGGCTTCAGGTTGGCCCTGTCCCAACCCCAGCTGTTGTGGCCATCTGGGGAGTAAACTAGTGAAAGGAAGATCTCTCTGCCTCTCTCTCCCTCTCTGTGACACTGACTTTCAAATAAATACATAAATAAATCTTACAAAAAGAAAAAAAATGGATGGAATGAGAGCAGTGTTGTCACATAGTAGGTAAAGCTGCCATCTGTGACATCGGCATCCCATGTGAGCACCGGTTTGATTTCTGTTATTCCACTTCTTCTTCTTCTTCTTCTTCTTTTTTTTTTTTTTAAGATTTATTTATTTACTTGAAAGAGTTATACAGAGATAGAAGGAGAGGCGGTGGGTTGGGGGAGGGAGGAAGGGAGAGAGGTCTTCCATCCACTGGTTCACTCCCCAGTTGGCTGGAATGTCTGGAGCTGTGCCAATCCGAAGCCAGAAGCCAGGAGCTTCCTCCAGGTCTCACACTGGTGCAGGGGCCCAAGGACTTATAATGATGCAAACTCTTGAATTAAAGCTGTAATATCCATGATTCCTTCAGCTTTTCATTCTGGTGATATTAAAATTAATGATTTTAAAGTAAATAAATACTAAAATGCTACATTTGAAAATGATTTTAAATTAGTAATTTTGAATGGAAAATTCCTTATCACTTTAAATATTCACTTTTGTAACTCATGTCTGGTTAAGGCAAAGTGTGTTAAGGCTTTTGGAAGGTTCCACAATGTAATTAACATACAGTGGAATCATTATATCGGCTAACAATTGCTGTGAGATAAATCATCCTGAAATGTAGTGATTTAAAACAACATCATGAGTGTATGGATTGGCTGAGTGGTTTAGCGGATTTGGACCAAACTTTCTGCAGAAAGCTTAGCTGATCCTATCTGTGCTGGTTCATGAGTCTTCTGTCTGCTGGGGTTTAACCTGAATGAATGGGACAACTGCTCTGCTCCATGTGGTCTCTCTCCTGCAGGTTAGCTTTTATTTATGCTCATGGAAATGGTGGAGTTGAGAGCGAACAAGGGAGGGAAAGCATGCAAGATCACTTAAGACCTGGCCTTAAATATGTATTATTTCTGCGTTTTCTATCTCAGCCTATATTGAAGGAATAGAGAAATAAACTCTTGACAGGAGGAGTTATAAAGTCATATTGTAAAGAGCATGGCTATAGGGAGGTATGGAGAATTGGGACCGTTTTGTCATTATTCTAAGAATGATTGTAAGCAGAACTTTGGTACAGTGAAAAGCATTCAGAAATAGCATTCAAATAGATTCTTTTCTGTTCATATAAGGCCAAACAGATTAATTAACTGTTCCTTTAGTTATTTTCTTTTGGCCTTTATTGTAATAACATCAATTATGGTAATTTTAATTAGATACTTTTATTCTAAAAGGACAAATATAAATTTTATGCCAAAAACTCTAAAGTTTAATTGTGTAACTTCTGAATTTCAAGATTATTTGGTAACAAGAATATTTTTATTATTAGTGTGATATTTAGTAACACTTGGATTTGTCATCTTCGCTATTTTTAGTTTTGTGTCTGTCTTCATTCATTTAGTTTACCTATATTATAAATCATTGTAATCTTTTATTAAATAAATTTCCAGGACATGGAAATGGGGAGTGGGGAGTATGAACCTATGTTAATATGTGTATGTTGTCAGTAGAATTAATCTCTTTATCATAACACTTAATATAAAAATGCCCAACCATATAACTCATTTAATATAGAATTTAAAAAAATTTGTAAGTTGAAATAGACCAACAGTACTTGTATCAAGAGTATAGAGCTCTTTGAGCTTTAATAAACTGCATGTGTAACCAGCAGCTATACTGAAATAGAACATTCATTAGCATCCCATAAGCCTCTCTCATGTTCACTGTTGCTGCTGCTTCCAAGAGTAACCAGTATTATTACTCTTAACTCTGTATATTGGGTTTTCCTGTTTTTGTTCTTTGAATAACCATTTACATGGAACATGTATTTCTTTTATCCTGTTTTCTTTCAGAAATAGAATGCTTTTAATTATATTTTCCTATCCACATAGGTGAGAAACCATAATTGCATTTAAATATAAGCATTTAAATTTGATCATAGACGCTTTATAAATGTTTTCTAAAATATCAAAATTTGGTACTGGAATGATAGTCAATCATATATGATGAATAATATTTTATTATGGGATATAAAAGCAGTGACTTTCCTGTTTTTCAAATAGGCCATGATCTTTCTAATCTTTTGAAGGAAAATAAACCCTGACACCAGTGTCTGAAGTTATTAAAGTCAGAATTCAAATAAAAATTACTGTTCCTGAAAAATGTATTATTTGTTTATTATTTTTATACCTTAGAACTCTGTCACTGTAGAATTGGCACTCACTATGAGACTGAGTTATCTCATTATACTTTATGTCAGGTATTTGTTTTCCTTTGAACTTGAGAGCAGACACCTCCCCTCTTTTCTTTACCATTTGCTCTATAAAATCCAAAGTCATCTCATGTCTCATCTCAATAACTTCTATTACTTTCCTTTGAAATCTTTTTACTTTGACCCATTAATCTTATTTTCATAGACATTGTACTTTCTAGTTCTGATTCTGTTTATGTATTGTTGATTGTTTTTTCTTAAATTTCTTTATTGGCTTCTTTTATTTCTATTAATATTAGGCATTTTCCAAAGTTCTGTATTAAGTACTTGCCCCTTTTCCTCTCAGTCACTTTTAATAAATAACAAATATATGTTTCTTTGTGTGAATTATTAGAATGTCTAAACTTAACATCTTTCTATTTTTGATGTGTATTTTTATGTATTTATTTATATATTCCTCCATTTTTAAAATATAGAACACTTCTGCTTCCCAAGTCTTCACAAAGTCCTCTATTCAGTTCTTTGCTACCACAGGCAGCATCACTTGTCTTCATGAATTTAAGTATCTTTATCTGCAAACTTAGTATGTCAGCATTATCTCACCAAAGACTTACTGTCATTTTTATAAGTTATGCTTTATCAATATAAAACATTATTATATTTAGATTTCCCTAGATAAATGCATGTTGATGACTGACATTTCTGAAATGTAATCACTAGAATTAGGAACAAGGAAGCTAGAACTTTTTTTCCCTTTTGATCTTGTCAAAAACATTGCCATTTATTTCAAGAACTACCATGTTTGCTGCCAATTTCCTCTCTTAGGGACCAAAGCAAGTTGTAAGAAACAGCTTCCCTCTTCTTTCATTAGAATATTAAGATTTTTTCTTCTTTTTTGACACAAATGTTTCTGGTTCTGTTTTCTTTAAATCAACTTTTTTTAAAAAAATATTTATTTGATTTATTTGAAAGACAGAGTTACAGAGAGAGGTAGAGACAGAGAAAGAGAGAGGTCTTCCATCTGCTGGTTCACTCCCCAGATGGCCGCAACGGCTGGAGCTACGCCAATCAGAAGCGAGAATCCAGGAGTTTCTTCCAGGTCTCCCTTGTGGGTGCAGAGGCCCAAGGACTTGGGCCATCTTCTACTGCTTTCCTAGGCCATAGCAGAGAGCTGGATTGGAAGAGGAGCAGCCGGGACTAGAACAGGCGCCCATATGGGATGCCCGCGCTTCAGGCCAGGGTGTTAACCTGCTGCACCACAGTGCCATCCCCTAAATCAACTTTATATATGACTAATATAACATCAAAAGTATATTTAACTATATATTATTTAGTCTTTCATTATGTCAGCTCTTTGCAGTTTTTGTCTTTTTTTGAGTAAACATTTTATTTAAGCAAGGTAATTTTTTTTCCATTGTTTTATTACTGTATAACTTTATTGGTATTGAAGCTAAAAATTATTTAAACTCTCTCCCCACACCTATTTTCATTGAAGAGAGATGTTTCAGTTTAGGGATTAAGAGATGTAACTTCTTTCCCTTAGATTCTCCCGAGAATGATATTCCTATGGAGATCACCGCAGCAGAGCCCCAAGTTTCTGAGGCAGTGTATGACTGTGTTATTTGTGGACAGAGCGGCCCTTCCTCTGAAGACCGGCCTACAGGATTGGTTGTACTGTTACAAGCATCCTCAGGTAAAGCTAGAGGAAATTTTTGATGGGAACACTTTAGAGCCAAAGTATGTGCTAACAATTATGTTTATTAAGTGAAAACTACAACTTTGATTTGTTATATTTAGGTCCAAGATTCTCGATCTGGTTTTATGTCATTTTTGTGGACATGAGTGTTTGAAGAAAGCTATATTGGGGTATCACCAGTGATAGGTGGCCAGTAATGGAGTTCAGCTTTCTTAGTAATTCAATTGTTCTAAAATTTGGAAGCTTGTTAAGCTCCCAGTTTAAATATTTTGATTACACAAAGCAGATTGAGGCAGTGCTGTCTTTATTTCTATTGGAAGCAGTAATTCTTGAAACAGCCCGTGGATTGGTATATTTGGCAATTGGTAGTTTAATAAAAGATTTTTAAGATTTCACAGATTTGTCCAAATGCTTTTATCCTCTCCCATACTGAAGTATTTTGAGGTAGTGATCACTCCTACCCACTTTAGTCCCAGTGAACTAAATCTTTTCCCAACAGAGTTATGTGAAGCAAAGAGAAAATAAAATTCTTACATATCTATTCAGAGAATTGTTTTCTAGGATATTTAATCCATAAACTAGTATGATAAAATGGAAAGAATTAAATATTGGGAACTTTCCTGAGTTCAGATATTGTTTGATTGATGAGTATAGAAACAGTATTGACTTCAGAAGATTATTGTATTGACTAAGTAATATGAGAAAAAAGAATCTAATATGATTATGGTGCTTGGCAAATTAGTCTGTTTTGTTTCTCTCCTTGACTGAAAATGAAATTGATCCAGGAAACCCAGACTGGGTGGGACATTGGGGACAGTTGTCAAGATCAGCAATGGCTACTAAACAGGAAGTGTGTTGGGAAGGTTGACTACTTTTACAGCTACTTCTCTTTTGTAGTAAGTACTCTTAGGAAAACAGTTTGTTAGATTATTGACACTTGACTTTCCATAACTTCTTCACCAAATACTTTATAGTCATCAACTTAATATTTTCTTCTCTTCTTTAGTTTATCCCACAAATATTTATTGAACACCTAGGAAGCATGTACTGTTTTAATAAGAAACAAAGCAAAACAAAATCCTTGCCCTAATGAAGCTTATATTCTTGTTGTTTTAAACTTGTATCTACTATTTTATGTTTTTAAAGTTTTGTTGATTGTTTCTTAATTTAATCCCTTTTAAATAGTTTTGTACCCTAGCTAAACCAGTTAATGTTAGATAAGTATGCTGTGTTATAGCTGCCTTATCTTCTAGAGATACAAGGAGAAGAATAAGAAAGTAACATTAAAAAACATTAACACTAGGGTCAGGCATTTGACATAGCAGTTATGATACCACTTGGCTGGCATCCCATATCAGAGTGTCTGGTTTCAAGTTCCAGATCTTCTCCCAATTCCAGCTTCTTCCTTATGCACACTCTAGGAAGCAACAAGGGATGACTCAAGTGCTTTGGTCCTGGCTACTCACTTGGGAGATCTGGGTGGGCTCCTTCCTGGCTACTGCTTTGACCAGGCCCAGTCTTGGCTATTGCAGACAGGAGTTCTCTCTCTCCCCTTCCTCCTCCCCTACTCCTTCCTTCCCTTTCAAATAAACAATAGTTTTCTTTTAAAAGCATTATCTCTTAAGACTGATGTTAATTGGAAACTATAGCAGGTGAAATTTCCAGCTGTTGCCTTCCTTTCCTTCTGAGCCTTAGCCACCCGTTGACACTTTCCTTCCCTTACTCACTTTACTTGTTAAATACTTGACTTCTTTATTTTGATTTATTTATTCTCTTTTTTCTTTTTAGATTTGAATATGGAAAATTTTAATTAATCTTGTCCTGATGTGAAGAGACTAGTAAAATGAACCTCAATGTCCTGTTTATTTTCAAATGATTCATTTAGGGCTAATCTTATTTCATTTGTTTCCTCACCATAGAATTATTTTGAAGCAGATTCCAAATATATTATAATTTTATCTGCAAGTATTTCAGTGTTTCTGTTAAAAAAGAACGGTGTTCTTTTATTGTAGCCACAGTCTCTCTCAAATACGTTAATTCCTCAATGTAATCATGTATCTAGTCAGTGCTCAGAATCCTCCTATTATTTGTTTATTTGTTTTGCTTAATTTATAATTGTAAGGTCACTTTTTGGCATTTTAATATGTTCTGTTGTCTCCTGGTCCCCTCTATCCCTTCCTCCCACGCAATTTAGTTTTTGAAGAAATTGGATCATTGAAGAGTAGTTTGGATTTTTCTCCATGCATTCCCATGATGTTTAACAAGTCCCTCTGTTCCTTCTGTTTTCTCTATTTGTTATGTTAGAAATGATGGTGATTATAGATTCATCATTTTATCATTTCATTGTAAATCTCTTTAAGATTTTCTTTGTTTATTGACTAAAATATTTCTTTAAACAAATTTTACCTTACCAATTATTTTTGGTTACTCTGAGATGCAGTTGTACAGGAAAGGCAGGACACATGTTGTATGCTTTCTGTTTATTTACTAGTGCTCAGATATTGAAGTAGTGGGGCCTTAGTATTTTCTACAGATAAGTATTTAATACTTTTGTTTATCATTATAAACTGTTTTGTTCCATTTGATTTCTTGCTGATGCTCACACTCTTCTACCTTCGCTCAAGGAGCTTCCTCAAGTTGTCTCCTGAGTCCTTTTGCACAAATCTAGTGTAATAGCATTTTCTGGTATGGCAAGGTATACTAAATTTATCTTACACATTTTCTGCCCTGAAATGGACTATTTCTCTAAGAAGCATTAATTTCTTTTAGTGGGAAATGGTATTTAGAGACTGAAACCTGGAAAATCTGGATGCTAGCTGTGCTTATTGCTCTAGATATTTTTAGTGTCCACTGATTTCGTTTTGGTCTGTTTTTGTAACTGTTCATTGAAAAGAAGTCTCATGCTTTCTTCCCTTATTTTAACATTTTCTGACTTGTACTTAACTACAGACTTTTGATTAACCACTTAAAAATTCTGCTTAACCTAAGAGACTTCATAGTGGTTATTTGTACATTTCAAGGTATTGATTTGTATGTGTATCACTATTATGCAGGATGCCTGTTATAAATATTCCTGATTTGGTGAGCTTCAGTTTTCCATGGGAGAAAAATATATTATATAATCTTTCCATTCCACTATTCCCCACAATCCTTCTAATCCCTCAGAAAATCCAAACTTAAATTCTTCATAGTACTTTAAATTTATATGTAGGGTTGAGCATTTGGCCTAGGGTTGATACTGGTTGGGATGCATACAATACGTATATCCCACCATTCCTGTACAGTTGTACCTCAGAGTAACCAAACCATCTCTGTCTCTTGAAAAACAAATTTAATAAAAAAATGCATATGTTAAAAGACTAAATCTAGAAAGAATTAATGATTTATATTTTTTAACTTTTATTTATTTTGTTTGGAATGCATAGAGGCAGAAAAGACAAAAAAAAAGTCCCATCTGCTGATTCATTCCCCAAATGCCTGTGACAGTCAGAGCTGGGACAGACCAAAGCTCCAGGAGCTGGAAACTTGAAGTGGGTCACCTACGTGGGTGGCAGGGACCCACGTAATTTAGCTGTCACCTGCTGCCCTGCAGGGTTTGCATTAGCAGTAAGTTGGAATCAGGAACAGAACTGGAAATTGAACGCAGACATTCCAATATGGAAGATGGCATCCCAAGTGACATCTTCACAGCTGTTTTAATTGCCTACCCCTATGTTTTTAAACCAAATATCCATTCCATTCATTTTTGTTTATTAAAAAGTTCAGGCATTCAGGTAAAAACATGAAGGACAGGATGGAACTATGTGGAGTAAAATTTTTGTGTATTATTAAGATTAAGTGGATATTAATTCAGACTTGATTGTTACAAAGTATAATCCCATGGTAACCCATTATAGAAAACTCTTAAACAGCAGCAATGAAAAAACACACAAATAAGTGAGATAGGAACCAATAGGGTATAGTAGAAAATTCTCTTAATTATAAAAGAAGGCAACAATGGACAAGTTAAGAAACATATTGAAAACAAATAACAAAATGACAGAATTAAGTCCTTCCTTAGTAATTACTTGAAATGTAAATGCACTGATCGTTCAAGTAAAAGGCAGAGATTGCCCGAATGGATAAAAACAGTGATCCAACCTAAATGCTGTCTACAAGATATGCACTTTGGTTTGAAAAACTAAATTGGTTATAAATGAAAGATTGGGACAATACTCCATGCTAACAGTAACTAAAAGAGAGCTGGGGTAATTGTACTCCTATGAGACAAGATAAATGTTAAATTAAAGATTGTTACAAGAGAGAAAGGACATTATATGTTGATAAATGGATCAATGTATCATAAAGATAAAACAGTTACAAGCATATGTACACCAAACAATAGAGCAAAAATGACAGAATTGAAGGAGAAATGGATAGTTCTACAGTAATAGTTGAAGACTTCAGTGTGTAGAACAACTAGCGATAAGACCAAAAAGGAAACAGCTCTTGAGCAACAGTATAAAAACAACTAGACCTAATAGACTTATATGGAATTCTTTACTTGACGATGGTAGAATATGTTTTTCTCAATTGCACAGGGAGCATTCTCCAAGATAGATCATTTGTTAGGTCACAAAACAAATCTCAGTAAATTTGAAAAGATTGAAATCAGCCAAAGAATCTTCTATGACAATAGAATGAAACTAGAATAATAGATGGAAAACTAAAAAAATCAGTTATCAACAGAAGTGAAACAACATACTCTTAAATGACTAGTGAATAGAAGAATAAATAGCACATGAAATCAAGCAATAGTTTGAGAGAAGTGAAAATGAAAATACAGCACACCAAATCCAAGAGGATGTTGCAAAATCAGGGAAAGTTACAGATGTATGTGTGTGCTTTTTTTTTTTTTTTTTTTTTTTTAATCACAAATCAGTAACCTCACTTTAAATTTTAAGGAACTAGAAGAAAAGAGCAAGCTCAGCCTAAAGGTCAGAGAAGGAAAGAAGTAAGTATCAGAGCAACGATAATGAAATAGAATCAACCAAGCCGAAAGCTGCTTCTTTGAAAATATCAGAGGCCGGCGCTGTGGTGTAGTGGGTAAAGCTGCAGCCTGCATTGCCGGCATCCCATAATGGTGCCGGTTTGAGTCCCGGCTGCTCCACTTCCGATCCAGCTCTCTGTTATGGCCTGGGATAGCAGTAGAAGATGGCCCAAGTCCTTGGGCCCCTGCCCCAACGTGGAAGACCCAGAAGAAGCTCCTGGCTCCTGGGTTCGGAGCTGTTGCGGCCATCTGTAGAGTGAACCAGCGGATGGAAGACCTCTCTCTCTCTCTGCCTCTCCTTCTCTCTCTGTGTAACTCTGACTTTCAAGTAAATAAATTAAAAAAAGAAAATATTAACAAAAATGGCTAGACTGACCAAGAAAAAAAGGAATGCAAATAACTGAAGTCAGAACTGAGAGTTGGAATGTTACTATAGAACTTACAGAAATGTAAAGGCTTATAAGAGAATACTGTAAATAAATTTGTGTCAAAAAATTAGATGACCTGGATAGAATAAATGATTTCCTAGAATATCAAAACTGCTTCAAGAAGAAATAGAAATCTTGAACATAATTGTAACAATTAAATCAGTAATAATAATTAAAAAAAAAAACCTCTTAACAAAGAAAAATGTAGGACCAGATGGCCTCGCTGTTGAATTCTGTCAGTCATTTAAAGAATTAGCACCAGTTCTTCTGAAACTCATTATTAAAAAAATAGAGGCAAGATCATTGCCTAACTCATTCTGTGAGTCTACCATTACCATGATAACAAAGCCAAATAAAGACATTGCAAGCGTAAAAAGATAGGCCATTATCCCTATGAATATGGATGTAAAAGTCCTCAACAAAATCCCAGCAAACTGAATCCAGGAGCATAGTAAGAGGATAAGAGGATTATACATCATGATAATTATATTTTAGCTGATAATTGTATTTTCATTTTAGCTGCTGACATCCACCTGCTTCTGTTACTGCTGCTGCTATAAATCCCTCTAAAACCTGGGGTCCACAGCAACATGTGTGATACTCACTTCCCTGAGAGCAGAGCTTCCCATGCTTATTGAGTCCTACAGTAATACATAGTATTACTCCCACCCCCCCCCCCTATATTTTTTGTGCTTTGATGTTTTACCTTGATAAAATCTTAGCATTAGGCTATTTCCCTTTTGCCATATAACTCATTTGCCAACTTTTCATTTGAGTTTTATGTCTGTAGGCAAGTTGTGCCTTCTACCTACACTGGCCAATTATTAGCATATCGCTACATTTGATTTTCTTTTGTGTTCTCATCTGTGCGTGTGTGTGCACACACATTTCCACACTACTTCCTGGAAAAAAACTGTAGAAATCATAACATTTTATCTCTAAATTCTTCAGAAGGTATCACCTAAGAACAAAGATATTCTTTTGTTAAAATAAATATTTGCAGAGTGACAGAAGAACGAATGGAGGGAGGGAAGATGGCAGAGGGAGGGAGAGAGATCCATCTTCTATTTGCTTGTTCACTCCCAAACACCTGTAACAGCCAGGGTTGAGCTGAAGCCAAGAGCCAAGAACTTCATCAGGGTTTCCCACATGTGTGGTAGTAGTTCAAGTACATGGGCCATTATTTGCTGTTTACTTATGTGCATTAGCAGGAAACTGTATTGGAAGCAGAACAGCTGGGACTCAAACTACACTTCATTATGGGTGGTGGTGTCCTACATGCAGGAACTAACCATCTCTAGCACAATGCTGTCCCCAAGGATATTCTTTTACATAATAACAAGTATCATTATCATTTCCCCCAAATTTACTGTTAACAACATCTAATCAATTTTCAAATTCTCCCAATAATATTTTTGTGTTACTTATTTAGTCAACAAATGATAATTATTATGTACTGGCTACAATGTATTTTTTTAATTTATTGATTTGAAAGGCAGAGACAGAGAAAGATACAGAGATCTTCCATCTGCTGGTTCACTCTCCAGATGGCTGCAATGGCCAGAGCTGAGCCAATCCGAAGCCAGGAGCCAGGAGCTTCTTCAGGGTCTCCCATTAAGGTGCAGGGGTCGGAGCACTCGAGCTATCTTCTACTGCTGTATCAGGCCATAGCAGAGAGCTGGATTGGAAATGGAGCAGCTGGGTCTTGAACCTGTGCCATATGGGATGCCAGCACTGCAGGCAGTGGCTTTACCTGCTACACCACAGTGCCAGCCCCTACAGTGTGTTTTTGATAAATGTAAGCATTTGGAATGAGTAAGTCAAGCTAATTAACATATCACTCACCTCACCTCACTTACCATTTGTGGTGAAATTCAGTAATTTTTTTTTTTTTTTTGACAGGCAGAGTGGACAGTGAGAGAGAGCGAGACAGAGAGAAAGGTCTTCCTTTTGCCGTTGGTTCACCCTCCAATGGCCGCCCCGGCCGGCGCGCTGTGGCCGGCGCACCGCACTGATCCGATGGCAGGAGCCAGGTGTTTATCCTGGTCTCCCATGGGGTGCAGGGCCCAAGCACTTGGGCCATCCTCCACTGCACTCCCTGGCCACAGCAGAGAGCTGGCCTGGAAGAGGGGCAACCAGGACAGAATCCGGCGCCCTGACCGGGACTAGAACCCGGTGTGCCAGCGCCACAAGGCGGAGGATTAGTCTAGTGAGCCACGGCGCCGGCCAAGATTCAGTAATATTTTTTATAGGTGATATTTCTTTTCTTGATTCAGGATCCAATCAAAAATCACGTGTTGCTTTTTGTTGTCTTGTTGGTTTCCTTTAATTTAAAACAGTGTCTCTAGCCCTTTTCTTTTCAAAGATTTATTTTAAAAGAGTTACATAGAGAGAGAAGGAGAGGCAGAGAGAGAAAGGTCTTCCATCCGCTGGTTCACTCCCCTATTGGCCACAGTGGCCGGAGCTGCACCAATCCGAAGAAGTCAGGAGCCAGGAGCTTCTTCTGGGTCTCCCACACGTGTGCAGGGGCCCAAGCACTTGGGCCATTTTCTACTGCTTTCCCAGGCTATAGCAGAGAGCTGGATGGGAAGTGGAGCAGCCAGGACCGGAACCGGCACCCTTATGGGATGCTGGCACTGCAGGTGGCAGCTTTACCTGCTACACCACAGCACTGTCCCCTTTCTAGCCCTTTCAAGATAGAATGTTTCAGAGTATGAATTTGTGTGGTAGTTTCTTTATTATTAGATGCAAGTTGGATAACTTTTTTTTAAAAAAGATCTATCTATCTATCTATTTATTTATTTATTGAAGTCAGAGAGAGAGAGAGGCATTCCTGCTTCTGCTGATTCACTCCTCAAATGGCTGCAATGGCTGGAGCTGTGCAAATCTGAAGCCAGGAGCTTCTTCCAGGTCTCCCACACAGGTGCAGGGGCCCAAGGACTTGGGCCATCTTCTACTGCTTTCCCAGGCCATAGCAGAGAGCTGGATCGGAAGAGGAGCAGCTGGGACTTGAACTGGCTCCCATATGGGCACTGCTGGAGTAGCTTTACCCACTAAGCCACAGCATTGGCTCCAAGTTGAATATCTTTGATAAGGGTGTTACATATAAAATGCCTTTCCATGGAGTCTTGCAAAATTTGTTTTTCCTTTTTTTAGTGATGTCAGGTAAGTTTGATCACTTGTTTAAAGTGATAGGTAATTTGTTGATTGAGACTCTGTCCTTACTTGAATTGGTGAATGTATTATCTGTTACCATTGTTCTTATTTTCAGTACTCAAGTTTTTGCATTTGTCCAATCAGAACTCCTCCAGGTCCTTAGGAAGCTGCTGCCTTATTGTTTGAACCCTGCATAATTTTTTTGTCACATACAATTCTAAGCTCACATTGCCTTTTTCCCCCCAACCCTGTTCTCAGCTGTTTCTCCAGAGATTCTTCTTTCAGTGATAACTGGTATATTTAGAAATGAAGTTGGCTGATACTGGGAAGTCATAGCTTCTAAGCTTTTTCAGTGCACATATTTAGGAAACCATCCATGCATCCATCCATCGTACATTTTAGTGTTATTTTTAAAGATAAATATTGGCATATTTGAAGTTTTATTTGCTCCACAGAAGAAAACTGAAATGCCAGTCTTTAAAGATATTGTGATCGTGGAAAAATAGGATAGCTGTGGAAAATAACTCAGCTTCTCATGGTGAATCAGGTCTTTGGGTTAGTTAATTATGGATGCTTTTATCTCTGTTAATGTAGTTTTGGGGCAATGTCGTGACAATGTGGAGCCAAAAAAGTTGCCGATTACAGAAGAGGAACAGATTTACCCTTGGGATACATGTGCAGCCGTTCATGATGTGAGGCTTTCATTATTACAGCGTTATTTTAAGGATGTAAGTATTCTTTTTATTGAATAGTATTTTTGTCTGCAAAATTGATGGTTGTTTCCCGTCAGAGTTTTATTTTGCTTTTCTTTTACCAAAACATCATTCTGATTTCAAATCTGGAAGTTTATTAGAAAAGTACATATGTGTATATAGTAAAGAAATGGAAATCATGGAGCTAGCATTGTGGCACCAATGGGTCAAACTGCTTCTTGTGATGCTGGTATCCCATAAGCCCTATTAGCTATCCAGTTGGAATCCCAGCTGCTCTGCTTCCAGTCCAATGTTGTGCTATAGGGCCAGCAAAGCAGGAGAAGATAGCCCAATTACTTGGGCCCCTGCACCCATGTGGGAGGTCCTTGCTCATGGCTTCAGCCTGGCCCAGACCTGGCTGTTAGAGCCAGCTGGGGAGTGAACCACTAGATATGTTGTCTGGGAGACAATCTCAGGCTAAGCTTATGCTAGGTTTAAGATTCATTTTATTAATTTGAAAGGCAGAGCTACAGAGAGGGAGAGAGGGAGAGACAGATGTTCATCCAATTGTGCACTCCTGAAATGGTTGCAATGGCTGGAGCTGATCCAAAGCCAGCAGCCAGGACCTTCTTCCAGGTCTCCCATTTGGGTGCAGGGGCCCAAGTACCTGGGCCATCTTCTGCTTTCCCAGGCCGTCAGTAGAGCTGGATCAGAAGAGGAGCAGCTGGGACTTGAATCGGCACCAATATTGGATGCCAGTGCTGCAGGTGGCAGCTTTACCACTATGCCACAGCACCAGCTCTTAGGTTCTTGCCTGTAGGTGAGAAGAGAATTTAAGGAGTGCACATAAGCTCAGGTGTCCTCAATTCCTCACTACCTCCCTGGCAACACTAGATGGAAGATCGATCGATCTCTCTCTCTCGTCATCTCTGTCACTTTGCTTTTCAAATAAATAAATCTTAAAAAAAAAAAAAAGCAGAAATCTGTTATTAAATGAAAACCTCAGGAGTCAGGAACTTTATCTGAATCTCCCACATGGGTGGCAGAGGTCCCAGCACTTGTGCCATCTTTTGCTGCTTTCCTAGGTGCATTAGCAGGGAGCTGGATCAGAAGTGGAGCAACTGAGACATGAATCGGTGCTGATATGGGATGCCGGCATTTTAGGTCGCAGCTTTACCTGCTTCTCTACAATACTGGCCCCTGGGTATCTGTTTCTTGTAGTTAGAATAGTTATTTTTTAGAAAAAAGTCTTTTTTGAGGGGTTAGTGTTATAGTGTAACAGATCAAGCTACCACTTGTGACACTGGCATCGCATATCAGAGTGCCATTCGGAGTCCCACCTGCTCAGCTACTGATTCAGCTTCCTGCAAGCAGCAGATGATGGCCTTAGTATTTGGGCCTCTGCCACCCATGAGGGAGACCAGGATGGATTTCATGGCTCTTGGCATTGACCTGATCCAATCCTGGTTGTTGTGTACATTTGGACAGTAAACTAGTGGATGGGAGATCTTTGTTTTTCTCTGTCTCTTTCCTTCCTCATCTCTCTCTCTCTCTTTCTCTCTGTGTATGTGTCTGTTGCTTTGTTTTTCAAATAAATATCTTAAAAAATCATTTACTTATTTGAAAAGCAGAGTGGTAAGAGGGAGAGAGAGAGAACAAGAGAGAGATCTTTCATCTGCTGGTTCACTCCCTAAATGGCTGCAGTAGCCAGGGCCAGGACTGGACCAGGCTGAAGCCAGGAGCCTGAAACTCCATCTGGTCTCCACATCAATTTCTGGTGCATTAACAGGGAGCTGTATCAGAAGTCGTGTAGCCAGGACTCAACCTGGCGCTCATATGGGATGCTGGTGTTGCAGGTGGCAGCTTAACTCACTGTGCCACATCACCGACCTCCCAAACAAATCTTTTTTTAAAAACAAAATTTATAAAAAGGCTTTGGATCTGAAATCTGAAATGGATTGGATTCTGTTATATTTTTGTTAGTGATTGTGAGATTTTATTCCTACATCACTATTTTTTGTACTTTCTTTATAGTTATTTCATGTACATGTGGCATATTCCCTGGATGGCCTGGAGGTCTAGGAACCTCTCTTATTTTGTTTCTATAGCCCCCTTGGGTGCTGGTGCATGCTAAGTGTGTTGTAGATACCTATGGATTTCTGACTGAAATACTCAAAAAATGTAGAGTGATAGAATTTTGTCGCCAGAACAGAAAAACAGAATGGCTATATGTTGGCATTGATACTGACTGTAGGATTGAACTGTGTAGATTCTTCTTTAGACCAAATACATGCATTTTATGAAGCTGACATATAGAATTTCAGTTATGTAAGACAGTACATTCACTGTAGAAAATGGAAATGTTATACATGGGAGATGTAAGTAGAGGGAAGGCACTTGTACTTTGGAATCAGATAGCCTTGATCATGAGCTTGGGCTCTACTCTTGCAACTTAGTTATCTTGGTAAAGTTTTCATTCCTCTCCTGGTAAAAGAGCTACTGCCGCCTACTATATAAGGTTTAGTAAATATTGAAGTTTTGAATATTATGTTAAGCACTTAGAACAATGATAGACAGCCACATAGTTGAAGTCTCCCTAAAATATTAGTGTTTTCCTTCATTTTTGATTCTAGCAAACTCATCTGACACTAATTAATGACAATTTTCAGTTTTGAAAGCTAATCATTATTATTAACACAGAGAAAAAGAGAGCTGCTAGTTTATTGACTGACTACCAGCCATTCTAAAATGATCTAGCACCAAAATTTGCTTGTATTTCAAGTAGCTACAAAACAAAATGGAGATGAGCAGGCCTTATGTTGTTTTCTGTGATTTGTATCAGTAGGAGCTTTCTTGCCTGCTGTGAATATTTGATTTGTTCTGGTGCATATCTTTAAATCAATGTGAAGGCATTTTGTATTACGAGAGTACTTTTAACCTTTTTTTTTTTTTTTAAAGATTTCTTTCTTGAAAGAGAAAAAGAGCATACATGAGTGAGTGCTTCCTTCCACTGGTTTACTCCCCAGATGATTGCAATAGCTGGGGCTGGGCCAGGCTGAATCCAGTTGTCTGGAACTCCATCTGGGTCTCCCATGTGTGTGGCAGGAGCCCAAGCAGTTGGGCCAAACTTCCACTGCCTTCCCAGTGGAAGGTGGGAACTTGATTGGTAGTAGAGCAAGTGGGACTCAGAACCAGCATTCATATGGAATGCCAGCAGTCCTGTTGTGCCACAACATTGGGCCATAGGGTACTTTTTAAAGTTCGTGGAAAATGGAATTAAAATATAAAAAAAAATGGAATTAAAATATTTACAAAATTGAAATCTACAGTTTTTTCATAATCTGCATTTCTTTGAACTTTTAGACAGCTCCTCTTAGGTAAAATTTTCAACTTTTCAAATGTTTGTGAAGACTTTATTTATTTATTTGAAAGGTAGAGACACACATAGGCAGAGCACAGTAATGGAGCCTGTAGCAAACCCAGGTACTCTGATGTGGAATATGGGTGCTCTGTCATCTTAACTCTTAGGCCAAATGCCTTCCCCAAGAGTCTTGATTTTTTTTTTTAAAGATTTATTTTAATTATCTGAAAGAGTTACAGGGAGAGGTAGAGACAGAGACAGAGACAGAGAGAGAGAGAGAGAGAGAGAGAGAGGTCTTCCATCCACTGGTTCACTCCCCAAATGACCGCAATGGTGGTAGCTAGGCTGATCCAAAGCCAGAAGCCAGGAGCTTCTTCTGTTTCTCCCACGTGGGTGCACGGGCCCAAGCACTTGGGCCACTCTCCACTGCTTTCCCAGGTGCACTAGCAGGGAGCTGGACCAGAAGTGGATCAGCTGGGACTCAAAACTGGCACCTATATGGGATGCTGGCACCACAGACCTCAACTTTAACCCATTGCGCCATAGTGCTAGCCCCAAGGGTCTTGATTTATTATTGGAACTTTGTTTACTATAATTTAAAAAGTCATATGATTATCTTATAATTTACAAATTTATTTCCAATATAAAAATGAAATGAAAAGATTTGCTAAATTTTTTATCCGTGTAAGAATATACTGATTTGATGGCTGTCAAATCTTTAGTCTTATACTGTCACTCATTTTAGATCTGTGCCTCACATCTCTCTGGCTTGCCCATCTGTTTACTATATACTTTAGAAGGTAATTCAAGTTCAGGCCTAAATGGTATTTGGATAGAGACCAAAAAAGGGGAATTCCAGGAAAGATATTTTAGGAGAAAAGTTTAAAACCTATTTTTATAGGTAGAGAGCAATTAGCAAAGAAAGAGAAGTTGAAGATGTAAGAAAAAGTGGAAATAAAGCCAATTAACTTTTTTTTTTAATCTTTTATTTAATGAATATAAATTTCCAAAGTACGACTCATGGGTTACAATGGCTTCCCCCCCCCCATACCGTCCCTCCCACCCACAACCCTCCCCTTTCCCACTCCTTCTCCCCTTCCATTCACATCAAGATTCATTTTCGATTATCTTAATATACAGAAGATCAGCTTAGTATACCTTAAGTAAGGATTTCAACAGTTTGCTCCCACACAGAAACATAAAGTGAAAAATAATAGATGATTTTTTTTTTAAATGATGATGAAATCAGATCAGACCTATTGTCATGTTTAATCCCAGTGAGAGTCAAGTTGGGAATTGATAATTTCTTTTTTTTTTTTTTTTTTTTACAGAAGATCAGTTTAGTGTACATTAAGTAAAGATTTCAATCGTTTGCACCCCCATAGAAACACAAAGTGAAATATACTGTTTGAGTACTCGTTATAGCATTAAGCCTCAGTGTACACAGCACGTTAAGGACAGAGATCCTACATGAGGAGTAAGTGCACAGTGACTCCTGTTGTTGACTTTACAAATTGACACTCCTGTTTATGGCATCAGTAATCTCCCTATGCACCAGTTATGAGTTTCCAAGGCTATGGAAGCCCCTTGAGTTCTCCGACTCTTATCTTGTTTAGACACGGTCATAGTCAAAGTGGAGGTTCTCTCCTCCCTTCAGAGAATGGCACCTCCCTCTTTGAAGACCTGTTCTTTCCACTGGGATCTCACTCACAGAGATCTTTTTGCCAGAGTGTCTTGGCTTTCCATGCCTGAAATACTCTCATGGGCTTTTCAGCCAGATCCGAGTGCCTTTAGGGCTGATTCTGAGGCCAGAGTGCTATTTAGGATATCCGCCATTCTATGAGTCTGCTGAGTATCTCACTTCTTTAGGGCTGATTCTGAGGCCAGAGTGCTATTTAGGACATCCGCCATTCTATGAGTCTGCTGAGTATCTCACTTCCCATGTTGGATCACTCTCCCCTTTATTTATTCTATCGGTTAGTGTTAGCAGGTACTAGACTTGTTTATGTGCTCCCTTTGACTCTTAGTCCTTTCATTATGATCAATTGTGAACTGAAATTGATCACTTGGACTAGTGAGATGGCATTGGCACATGCCACCTTGATGGGATTGAACTGGAATCCCCTGGTATGTTTCCAACTCTACCAATTGGGGCAAGTCAGCCCGAGCATGCCCCAAATTATACATCTCTTCCCTCTCTTATTCCCACTCTTATGTTTAACAGGGATCACATTTCAGTTAATTTTCAACACTTAAGAATAACTGTGTGATAATTACAGAATTAAACCAGTCATATTAAGTAGAACAGACAAAAAAACTACTAAGAGGGATAATGTATTAAGTTGTCCATTAACAGTCAGGGCTATGCTGATCAAGTCACCATTTCTCATAGTGTCCATTTCACTTCAGGAGGTTTCCTTTTTGGTGTTCAGTCAGTTGTCACCGATCAGGGAGAACATATGGTATTTGTCCCTTTGGGACTGGCTTACTTCACTCAGCATGATGTGTTCCAGATTCCTCCATTTTGTTGCAAATGACTGGATTTCGTTGTTTCTTACTGCGGTATAGTATTCTAAAGAATACATATCCCATAATTTCTTTATCCAGTCTACCGTTGATGGGCATTTAGGTTGGTTCCAGGTCTTGGCTATTGTGAATTGTGCTGCAATAAACATTAGGGTGCAGACCGCTTTTTTGTTTGTCAATTTAAACTCCTTTGGGTAAATTCCAAGGAGTGGGATAAGCCAATTAACTTTTAAAACAGGTTTTAAAAGGAAGTGTAGCCGGCGCCGTGGCTCAATAGGCTAATCCTCCGCCTGCAGCGCCAGCACACCAGGTTCTAGTCCCGGTCGGGGCTCCAGGTTCTGTCTCGGTTGCCCCTCTTCCAGTCCAGCTCTCTGCTGTGGCCCAGGAGTGCAGTGGAGGATGGCCCAAGTCCTTGGGCTCTGCTCCCGCATGGGAGACCAGGAGAGGCACCTGGCTCCTGGCTTCGGATCAGCGCGGTGCGCCGGCTGTGGTGTGCTGGCCACAGCAGCCATTGGAGGGTGAACCAACGGCAAAAGGAAAACCTTTCTCTCTGTCTCTCTCTCTCACTGTCCACTCTGCCTGTCCAAAAAAAAAAAAAGGAAATGTAGTTTTTGTCTGCAGTCTGGATCTTGATTTCCTTTTTGTATATATGTTAAACCCTTGTAAATGGTGTTTTTTTTTTTTTTTTTTTTTTTTTTAAGATTTACTTTATTTATTTGAGAGGGGTCGGGACAGAGAGTATTCCATCCGCTGGGTCACTCCCCAGATGGCCACAATGGCCGGAGCTGCACCGATCCGAAGCCAGAAGCCAGGAGCTTCTTCCGGGTCTCCCGTGTGGGTGCAGGGGCCCAATGACTTGGGCCATCTTCTGCTTTCCCAGGCCACAGCAGAGAGCTGGATCAGAAGAAGGGCAGCCGGGACTAGAACCGGCGCCTATATGGGATGCCAGTGCTTCAGGCCAGGGCTTTAACCCACTGCGCCACAGCGCCGGCCTCTAAACCCTTGTAAATATTGAGGGTTATTCTTATGATGATTTTTACTTTAGAAAGATATAAAATGGATCCATCATGGAGAGAAGAAACTGAAGTTAAGGAGATATCAGTTAAGAAACTGTTCAAGAATCTTTTTTTCTCTACTTTAAAGCATAAACAAATTTGAATGTTATAGTGGGAATAAAGGGAGAGCCCAAAATCATCAGTTATTTAGGAGATAGAATGTGTATGGTTTAGGTTCTAATATTATTTGAAGGTAAAAATGACTCAGCTTCCTGGACTTGGAGATTTAAATGGATTATGGAGTTTTCAAATCAAGAGGAAAGTAAACATTGATGGAAAAGATGACAGCTTTTTGACAAATTGATTTTATGTTATCTGAGGTACATTAAACTGGAGCTATCTGGTTGACAGCTGAGGCAAGAGCTATAGGCATAGAATAGCTGCAGTCACCAATTAAATCAATAATGAGAATAGTTTTAATGAGAAGAGAGTAGTGCTGGGAATAGAACCTTCAGGCAAATGAATATTGAAGTGGCAGGTCAAGAGAGAATAGGAGGAACATAGTAGCATTATGGGAATGAGAGGAAAGCAAGCATTTCAAGAAGGAAATTGTTAATGTTAGATATCACAGGGAAATTAAGTACACTATAGAACAGATAAAAAGAAACAGCAAAATAATTTACACTAAATTGTGGTATAATATTATGAGCTTATATTTTATCAAGTGGAGAAAGTGTAATTCACAATATTTATATTTATTCTCCATTATGAATATAGATATTTGTGAGGGAAAACTTCTGTTGTTCCTAAGTTTTCTTTTTGTTAACGATTTATTTACTTGAAAGGCAGAGTTAGAGACAGAGACACAGAATCTTCTATCTGGTGATTCACACCCCAAATAACCACAATGGCCAGGGCCAAGTTTAAGTCAGGCCAATGCCAGGAGCCTGGAGCTCCATCTGAGTTTCCCACATGGGTGGCAGGGGTCCAAGTACTGTGCTTGGGCCCTTTGCTATCTTACCAGGTGCACTAGCAGGTAGCTGGATTGGAAGTACAGCTGGGATTCAAATCTGCGTTCATATGGGATGCTAGGGTTGCAGGCAGTAGCTTAACCCACTGTGCCATAATGCTGGTTCCTGGTGTTCAAATTTTGATTTTAATTTTGGCTGTCAAGTAGGGTGTTAATTTATATTACAAAAATATGAACTCCATGTTAGTATAACAGTATAAAATAATGTGGATGTTTGTGTGGATATATTCAGCAAAGTTTATACTAATTTAAAATTAATTATATCTTATCTTTTTTTTTTTTTTTTTTCTGAAGAGTTCTTGTCTCTTGGCAGTATCAATTGGCTGGGAAGGAGGTGTTTATGTACAAACCTGTGGCCACACATTACATATAGATTGTCATAAATCTTACATGGAATCATTACGGGTAAGTTGATTGGAAAAAATGTTTAAGGTTTATGTATCTTTACAGATACTAAGTTTACAGCTGTATATCTCAGTTTTTTCTCTTAAATTTGAGGAATTTTTCTTTTCTTTTTTTTTTTTTTTTTTTTTTTTGCTTTAGCAACTGATTTCCATGGCTATAGTTTAGACTTTACTTCTGTATCTCTGAGATAGTAAATTTTAGCATCCTACCATATCATCTTACATGATTATTCCTCAAATGGTCTTACTTTCACTCTCATTAGTATATTTTTTGAAAGATTATTTATTTATTTATTTATTTGAGAGGCAGAGTTACAGACAGTGAGAGGGAGAGACAGAGAGAAAGGTCCTCTGTCCGCTGGTTCACTCCCCAAATGGCCGCAACAGCCAGAGCTGGGCTGATCCAAAGCCAGGAGCCAGGAGCCTCTTCTGGGTCTCCCACGGAGGTGCAGGGGCCCAAGGACCTGGGCTATCCTCCACTGCTTTCCCAGTCCACAGCAGAGAGCTAGATCGGAAGAGGAGCAGCCGAAACTAGAACTGGCAGCCACATGGGATGCTGGTGCCACAGGCAGAGCATTAACCTACTGTGCCACAGTGCCAGCCCCTCTCATTAGTATATTTTTAAACCTCCTTTGTATTTTTCCTAGTGTGTCAGCCCTTTCCTGTCAGCCTCATTTTCTTTTACTATGCATATTCTACTCTTCGAGTCATTTAATCTGGTTCCTTAGATTTTGGACTCAGGAAGCTAGCCCTGCTAATAAATCATAAAACTATTATCGCCATAAATTAGTGGTTTCTTTTAACAGTGTCTTAGAAGAGGGTCATGGGCTGTAAATATTATTTACCAATTCATTTACCTGTCTTTGATTGGTTCCCTCTCTTATTCTCCTCAACCAATATTTTAAACCTTTTACTGCTCATGTCTCTAAACCCTAGAATCCCTTCTTATTATCAGTTTCTATCTCTTTTTGTATCACCAAGAAAACAGTGTCTCCTTGACACATTCTTCCTTACCTTTTTGCCTTGTTTTACTTAATTCCTTGATAAATAACTGTACATTCCAAAAAAATCTTTCCTTTTCTACTATTTGAGGTAGTAATCCTTGACCAGTTCAGGCATAACTTCTGTCTGTGCTCTGGTACTCCTTCCCCTACTCCTACCCCCCAACACCAGAAAGGCCTTTACCCATCAGTAGGTAATATCTTTTTCTTCTGTATCTTTAGTTTTGCTGCCTCTTCTGTCCCTTCCTCAAGGTTCATAAGGATACTCCAATCCGTTTCACTAAAAATCCTTCCCTTGACCTTGTATTCCTTTATAGCTGAAGCTTTCTATTTCTCCCTCAGTTCAGCTTCTTAAAAGTATGGATTACTATTTCCAGGTTCTGGACTCAGTATCATCTCTTTTTTCCTTCCTAATCCTCACCTCTCACATGCAGTCACTGACAAAAATTCTATTGATTCTGCCTTGTAAGTCTCATTTGACTATATTCTGCCTTCATTATTCACAATGTTGCAATTTTTGTGTGTACCTTTATCTCTGACTATTGCAATTACTCTCTCATTGATTTCCATACTTCAGTATAGTTTATTCACTATATTGATCTTTCCCTTTTTAAAAGATTTATTTATTTTATTTGAAAGAATTACAGAGAGAGAGGGCGAGACAGAGAGAGGTCTTCCATTTGCTAGTTCACTTCCCAAGTGGCTGCCACAGTCAGGACTGAGCCAGGCTGAAGCCAGGAGTTTCATCTGCGTCTCCCATGTCAGTGCAGGTGACCAAAAACTTAGGCCCTCTTTTGCTGCTTTTCAAGGATATTAACAAGCGTTGGATTGGAAGTAGAGCAGTCAGGATGCATCATATTTTTTTTTTTTAAGGCTTAATTCACTTTCAAAATCTGTCTTACAGCAAAGAATATGAACAATGGGGTAATTTTCCTAGTAGTCACTTTAGATTATGGAAACAGGTGTAGAAAAGGCTTGCTTTTTGAGTTATTCTTTATCATAAATACACACTTTGAGTTGATTGTATAATTTTAATGTATGGTAGTGAAAGAAGACTACTATACTTAAGCAGTTTATTGGTGAGGGCAAGTGTTATGTAGTTGCTATGATTTAAGAAGTGATTTGGTAAACTTCAATAGCCAAATGAGTGATTTATTTATTTTTTATGAGATATATTGTAGATACCTTTTTCATATGGTTCATTAGTTTATTATAAAGTGTGATAGTGTAATTATTGCTTATTGTAAAAGTACACATCACTCATCTGTGTGTTTATTTCATCTTTTCAGAATGACCAGGTTCTTCAGGGCTTCTCAGTGGACAAAGGAGAATTCACGTGTCCGCTCTGTAGGCAGTTTGCTAATAGTGTTCTTCCTTGTTATCCTGGAAGCCATGTGGAAAATAACCTTTGGCAACGTGCCAGTAGCAAAAGCATACAAGATCTCATAAAGGAGGTGGAGGAACTCCAGGGACGGCCGGGAGCTTTCCCAGTAAGCATCAGTGTAAGGCAGAAATATCCTGCTTAATTTAGCTCTGCTTTCCAATTTTTATTTTCATTTTTCTCTCTCTACTCTACTCTCAACCTTTATACATTTGATAGAAATATTGCTTTTAGAGGGTTTTCCTTCTTTTATGTTTATTAAAAACAAAAATAATTGAACAAGTTATTATCAGACATATTAATATATGTCTTTCGGATCATGAACTACTATAAGCTTAGATATGGTCAGGTTCTTTAAAGATGTTGGAAAACTTTAAAACAATAAATTCTCATTCATTTTCTCTTTCACTCTCTCTGTATGTACACTGCAATAGAAAGTATGATCTATCATTAAAAACATCATTAGCTATATTGTGTTAGGATTAAGAAGATAATGTCTATACCCATACACACATTTATGTATTTACTGTATATATGTATATTAGATAAAATACTGTGTAATTGAACCATTCGCCATAACTCATTCTACTTTCCCATGGGATTTGGAGTGATTCCATTCTTTATCCCATCCAGCAGGATTAATTTGGTTCACATCATTAAAGTATTTCACACTCATTATAGATTTATAATATTGTTTCTGAGAGAAGTGACAGCTGTGCTTGGTTATGAAAACTATGAGTGTTTGACATTAGAAACAGAAATTCATACATTAAACTATTTGGAAATAGTCCTGGTAATTCCACTCCTTCAGTGAAGACTAATTTTAGAATCTTTGATGTTGTCATTTATAAATTTGATTTTTAAGTGCTTAAAATATGCTTAATGTTTTTAAAAAATGAACTTATGTGAAAGTAATTTTTTTTTAAAAAAAGATTTATTTTATTTATTTGAAAGGCAGATTTACAGAGAAAAAGAGAGAAGGGGGGGGCTGTCTTCCATCATCTGGCTCACTCTCCAGATGACTGCAACAGCTGGGGCTGGGTCATGCTGAAGCCAGGAGCTTCTGCCAGGTCTTTCACGTGGGTGCAGTGACACAAGCACTTGGGCCATCCTCCACTGCTTTACCAGGCACATTAGTGGGGAGCTGGATTGGAAGTGGAGCAGCTGGAACTCAAACCTGTGCCCATAGGGGATGGTGGTGCTGCAGGCAGTGGTTTAACTCACTATGCCACAGTACCGGCATCAAAAGTCAATTTTTTATAAACGTGGTAACCTTGTTCAAAAATATTATTTAATGTTATCTAGTCATAAATTAAGAAGATAATTTATATGATTAATTCATAGTTAGATTACAGTGTTGTCAGTCACATTGTAAAATTAGAATGAGAGACCAGTTTATAAAAGTATTTTTATTAGTTTTATTTTTGTTCATTGACTGTATTTATAGTAGATAGTTGATGGTGCAATCTGTTTGACCTTTTGACTTAAATTTTCTATTATGCCCATATGGCAAATGTTCTAAATTTAGATTAGTATTAAAAAATGAATGTAAACATTATGTATATATTTTCATTTTTTATTTACAGTCAGAAACCAACTTAAGTAAAGAAATGGAATCTGTGATGAAAGACATAAAAAATACTACTCAGAAGAAATATAGAGACTATAGCAAGACCCCAGGCTCACCAGACAATGATTTTCTCTTTATGTACTCTGTTGCTAGGTAGGTATATATGGTATATACTTCTGTTTATTATTAATAGCTTGTCTTATTCAGTGAATTTTGTTTTATTTATTGCCATTTATTTAAAGAACACATTCATGTTTTTAATATTGGTTGAAATTATGGCTAGTATTCCTATTAGTTCCAGAAGAGTTTTTATTTTATGAAATATTTGGGTCAGTGTTATTAAGTACTATAGGACATATTGTAAAAAATGTATTATCAACATTTTGGGGTAAACAGTATCTCAATTTATAAATGAAACTCTGTTAAAAAGCAATAAAACTGAAAACTCAGGCATTGTGATGTGTTAAACACACATTCAATTTATGGGGAAAAAACAATTATAAGAAGTAGAAAAGCTTGTTTTGTTTTAATTTAGTGAAGGATCTCGTAATGTCCTAGAAGACTACAGTTAGTTTAGACAGTCAGACATGGGAAAGGAATCTAGAGATCAGGTGAGTTCTAAGCATCTCTGTAGTAAGTAGGTGGTTCAAGGAAACAGATAGAAGTAAATGTTTCTCATCTTTTGGATTTAGTTTGATGGACTGAGTCTGTAGTCCATATGTAAGCAACAGTTTTAAATAGGAATTTTGAGAACTTAATTGAATGAAAGTGGAAAATCATAAAAGTAGTAAATGGGGAAGAAGTGAGCACAATTTGGATGTGTAAACACATTCTGCCAAAATTGGTATTGTAGACCCCTGGATATCTCTAGAAGCACACTTTGTATTTTGTCCAAGTAGTATTATAGTAGAAGAGAATATAGTCAGTAAGTTTTAGAGATAATGTGAACTTGAATCTGTAGAAGTTAGTGGTAGAACAGGTCTAGAACTTGGATCTTTTGAGTCAAAATTTATTGTTTTTCAATTACTATCCTTCTTCCTCTCCTGTGTTCAGCTTCTGTCAGTCATATTATGTATGTAGTTCATTGTTGCCATCCTTTATGTTCTGCTGTAGAGCAGAAGATAGCAAAAAAGTAAATAAATTATATTTAGCCTTTGGAATCCAGGAAAAAATGGAACCAGACTTAGAAAAATTGCAACAAGTTAAAGCTCAAGATAAGGACCATTAGTCTTTGATCTAAGAATGCAAAAGCTAGAAACAGTTTGATAGAAAAGTATCTAATGGATGAGAAAATGGCTTTATATTCTGCATGTTCTTAGACTGTTGTTTATCCAGAATACTTTTGAGGAAGATACCAGTTAATGTAAGATTTTATTCCTGGAGACTTATCAATGATTGCATACTTGCAATAAAATATACTTTATGTGACAATTAAACTAAATGTGATTTAATTTCATTCAAAGTTCAGGATTTTATAAGACTTCTGTACAATATTGTTATTATAACATTGTAGAAGATTGAATTGAACGTAGAGCTTCAAAAAGTTGGTAAAAAATGGAATTAAAAGATAATATGAATTTTTCCACAAACTTTTTGAAGTCCTTTCATGTTTGCACGTGTGTGTGTGTGTGTGTGTGTATGTGTGTTTACACATTTTTGCAGCTCATGTATTATGCCTTTGATTTTATTAATGTTGACTTTATAAGAAAATCCTGATTGAATGGAAATAATCTATATGTGGAATTTTACTATGGTTTGATAAATAATTTTATTTAAATATAATTTAGTAGAAATTTTAGACCCCTATTTCTTGGTTGAAATATATAATTTATAGAATAAAGCTTGTAATGGTAATGGGAGATGTTTTAGATAACATGCTTTGGTTTTCTGTTTTATAGAGACTCAGGTATAGCTGTCGAATGTTTTGATAAGTGTTATAGGTAGAGAAACAAAAATATGAACTCCCCATCCTTCTCTGATCCCTAATGCAACATGACAGTGATTTTAAAACTGAATGTATATAACACTTAAAAACCTTAATATCTTTGGTTAGAGTTATCCAGGTATTTGCAACATTCTCATAGTTTGGTTGCATCTCCTAAATTTTACTTAATCATTAAAAAGAAAACAGACATAAAACAGATTGACTGAAAAATTGACTGCACATGAATTGAAGGAAAAATATGTGTTGTATACTACTTGATCTGGACCTGATTTTCCCAGAATAAGGAATAAGTTCTTGGCAGTTTTCTTATGCCTAAAATGTAGTGTATTTCATAAATAGTTTTTGAAATACTTATCAAAAGTTGATGTTAAAATATTTAGCAATAATGAAATATTTAACAATGTTTAGTCACAAACTTATTTTGAATGAAATGTAGTGATTCTTAGAGATACGTAATTCATTAGAAATTGAAATTTTGTTTTTGGCATTCATAATTTAAATGGAATATAATCCTAATTTCTCAGAGTTGAATTTCTCCCAGCTGAATAAATAATTTGCTTATTCTTTAGGGAGCTTGGATTTTTTTGTTTATAAACAAAATATTCTCGTAGATAACTGGTCTGGAAAGCTGCTTCCTTCAGTAATTGTTTTAGAGCTCATTTTTGGTAGGATAATACATATCCTTTTACTTTTAATTTTATTTGCATGATGAAGCCTTGGATAATTTTCTGAGAGGAGGAGAGAAGAAATTGTTGAAATATATTTTAAAGATTAAATTAAAAATTAATCAGAACCACTTTATTCAGGCTTTCATGTATTTATAAATTTCTATTCTGTTGCAAATATCAGTCCTTTAGTTGGGTTGTAGAAAGTTAATTTGGGGAAAGAAAGTTTTCTTTATTTAATACCAATTCATTGTTTTATTATTGAAACAATAAATGATATAAGTTGCAGTAATTGATTTTCTCAAGAATTTTTTTGGGCACAGGATACATGTAACCTTGAGGTATTGGTGAGTAGCACTTGGCCTGGATATAGTGAGAAAAATGAAAACAGAAATAAGATAAAACAGGGGTGATTGAGACGAGTGGATAAAGTACTCAAAATAGTGAACACACTTTACTTCATAGATTAGTTAAATTGTAAGTCTAAACTTTGTAAACTAATTATGTTAAAGGTAAAAGTAGTATTGTAGTAAGTAAGAAATAGTATTATGCTAGGTAAGATATAGAGAGATAATGGGAACTTACTACTGCTCAGATAGTAAATTGTGAGTTATTTTTAAAAATAAAAATTTCTTTCCTGAAAAAGTCCTTTATTATTTTTAAACTTTTGGTTCCCTGCTTGGGTTTAGGAGAATAGAAGGGCCAACAGAAGAAAGAGTAAATAGCAGAAGCTAGAGAGTATTTCCTCCTTGTTTATCTGTTGGAGCAAACAGGTTGTCAGTCCCCATGAATTTTTTTTCTAGCACTTTGCTAGGTACCATCATGGATTTAGAAGCTATATATGATTGTTCCCTTCTGTCTAGGAAATCATAACTTGATTGGAGAGACAAAACTAACATAGACAGACTTCCAAATCCATGGGTTCTATATCCATGAATTCAACCAACTATGCATTAAAAATATTCAAAATATGGGGCAAGCATTTGGCCTAATGGTTAAGTCACCATTTGGGATGCCCACATCCCATATTGGGAGTTTCTGGGTTTGCGTCCCCTCTATGCCCCTGATTCCAGCTTCCTTTTCATGCAGACCCTGGAAGGCAGCTAGTAATAGCTCCAGTGATTGGGTCCTTGCCACTCACTTGGGAGACCAGAATTGAATTCCAGGCTCCCAGCTTCTGACTGGTCCACTCCCAGCAATTGCTCAGGAATTTGGGGAGTATACTGGCAGACATGAGCTCTTTTTCTGACTCTTTGCCTTTTAAATAAATAAAATTAATTTTTTTAATTTTAAACAAGAAAAAATTACTTCTGAATGTGTATAGGCATTTTTTCCTTAAACAATACAGCATAACAACTATTTACATTGCATTCGCATTGTATTAGGTGTTATAAGTAACCTAGAAATGATTTAAAGTATACCAGTGGCTATGCATATTTTATGTGCAAATTCTGTGCCTTTTTAGATAATGCACTTGACCATCCTCAGGTTTTGGTATCTACAGAGGGGTCCTGGCACCAATTCCTCCCCATGCCTAGGGACAACTATATACATTCTCTGTATGAAACAGAATATTATTTATTTTTTAAAATATCAAATAGAGAAAATATTGTAGAACTTCAAAAGGGAAGATGAACAAATTGAAATACAATCTGTGTGTAAGTGTTTCTTCCCTCCCTCTGGAAAACTTCTTGAATGAGTCAGAACTTGAGCTGAATCTTATATAATGTCGTTCTTTAGTATGGATGAAGATTTCTTTCTCCACCTCTGAGAAATTGCATACTTGATCAAGCAGTGTAAGTAGTAGGCTCAGGCTTTGAACCCAGATGTTTTTCCAGAGGTCTTGCCTTTTTTACCATACCAATGTGTGTTTGTGTGTGTGTGTGTGTGTGTGTACACATGCACTCGAATGTGTATCCACACATGCGTACACATAGTTGTCCCTTCGTATCTGTAGATGCCCAGATAACTTTATATAAAATGAGGTAATATTGCATATAACCTATGCATATCCTCCTATATGCTTTAAATCATCTTTAGCTTACTTATAACCTAATACAGTACACATCTTATATAAATAATTGTTACACTGTATTGTTTAGTGAATAACGACAAGATAAAAAGGCTGTACATATTCTATACAGGCATAATCTTCTTTTGACTATTTTCTTTAAAAGCATGTTTTATCTATTTTTGTTTAGTTGAAAGGCACAGATAAGAGAGATCTTCCCTCTGCTGGTTCAGTTCCCAGATGCCCACAGTGACTGGGTCTGGGCCAGGCCCAAGTCAGGAGCCAGAACTCAATCAAGGTCTACCATGTGGGTGACAGGAACCAAGTACTTTAGCCATTTCCTGCTTCCTCCTATGGTGTGCAGGTGGTAGGGGATTTGAATTAGGAGCTAAACTGAGATTCAAACCCAGACACTCTACTAGGATTGTGGGGACCCTAAGCAGTATCCTAACTGCTGGGCCAAGCACCTGCCTGAAATATTTTCTTTTTCTTTTTAAGATTTGTTCATTTTATTTGGAAGTCAGAGTTACATAGAGGAAGAGACAGAGAAAGGAAGACTTTCCATCTGCTAATTCACTCCCCAAATGACTGCATTTTCTGAAGCTGGACCAGGCCGAAGCCTGGAGCTAGTAGCTTCATCCAGGTCTCCCATGTGGTGCAAGTGCCAAAGTACTTGGGCCATCTGCTGCTGCTTTCCCAGGCACATTAGCAGGAAGCTGGATAGGAAGAGGAGCAGCCACGACTTGAATGGGTGCTCATATGGGATTCCAGTGCTACAGGCAGCAGTTTAACCTGCTGCACTAATTTTATCTTCAGATACCAAACCTTAAGATATGGAGGATCAACTGTATCATGTATCTTTTTCAAATATTGGCAATAGAAACAGAAGTTTGGGTTGAAGGTGATGTGCAAGGAAGAGTACACTTTGGTAACACAAGCAACTGGAGCATAGTTAAAGAGGTTTTGTGTGGGTATGTATCCAGGTGGCCACTATCACAGGCTTCAAGCAGTCTCTCTCAGCATTATTTTCAAGTGTAAAGACTTTCCCTTCTTTTTTTCTTCCAAACTAATTTGAATGCATTTGTGCTAGAAAATATAGAGAATAGTCTCCTTTTCTGCAAGAACAAAAACCTCAGAAAACTCCCACTTTCAGTTTATTTTTACATCATCCATTCAGGAGGACAGAAACAGGGTACTGTGTTTGATTTTTATTAGTGAAAGACAGGTATGGGACACGTGGCCCGGTTGTGTGTTTATTCTTAGCAAGTCTCTAAGAACCAATTTTGTTGTAAATGAAATAAGATAAAGTTGATGGTTAGAGCCTCTAATATACTGATTTTTAAAATCCTAAATATTTTTCCATATTAGTCCTTTTTTAGATAGTTCTTGTGTTTTAACTTAAAAGGAATGTTGCACAGGAAATCTTCCAATCATAATCTGAAATAATTAATTAGCTCAGTAGTTTTCTTTCAAGTATTCTTCAAAATGAAATTCCTTGCAATGTATTTGTCATCCTTTAAAGCATTATATTTGGTGTTTAAGTAAACAGAATTATTCTGGTATTTTTATTTTAATGAATAGTTTTTAAAATACGGTGAAATAAAAAGTTGACGTTCTGGTTCTGACGTTATTTGTTAGAATTGTTTGTTTCTGGTTAGCTCTCTTAAAAGTACTATCTAGGAAATTCTAGTTTTTGTAAGAGAATATAGCCATTAATTTTTTTCTACAGATTAGGCAACAGAAGATTTGTGAAAACAAAATATATTGATCTCATTTATATTCCCTTGATGAAGGAACACATGCTGGTCTCCGCTCGCTTTCTGTCCACTAATATGAAATCCTTGTCCCTGCTTCCTTGCTGGTAGGTTTTTAGAAGTTCAGTGAGCAATGCAAATCGCCTGAAGGGTGGAAAATTCCCTTGTCACACAGATGCCCTTATCAGCAGCAACCAGATGGAGCTCTGAGCAGGAACATTATCAATGTTAAATTGCTTTCCCCCCTCCTGAGAAGAGAGGATTAAAGCATTCCTTTAGAAATGGGTGGCAAATGTACAGACTTGGGATATTAATATCTTTAACAACTTGCATTTATAAATAAATATATGGAAATATTTCAAAATATTCTGTATTCAAAGTATAAGTGAAACCAGTTTAAAATGTTTTGTTTTAAATAAAAGAGGATAATACTCTTTCTTGAGTAAGCCTGATACTTTGCCTTTTTTTTTTTAAGGGGAGTGAGATACTTTACTATTAGTGTCAAACACATATCTTGCATATAAAGTAGTTAGTTCAGTTTTAGTTGTAGAAAATTCAGGTATATTTAAGTCTATTAATACTGTTGAATTAAAATACAATTTAAATATCACTTTTAAAATATCACATTTTATTATTTTGACATAATTGGTTTTTTTATTGTTTCTGAATAAATCTTTAGACTCTATTAGTTTGATTTTGAAAATGTCATTATACTAATTATTGCCATTCTGTAAGTTAATAATTGCTAAATATTTTGTAAATTTCAGATCTATATGAAAACACTAATGCTGAGCACTGTCAACAGTTACAAATGTATTTTAATAAAACTATAATTTTAGAAGTCCATAAAGAGACTGCTATTAATTATGTGTTGTTCATAGCCACTTTGATATTAGTGATTTTGTTTATTGATTTTCAGATATCATCTAAGCTCCAATGAATGATAATCATTTCTCTCATAGAAAAATTGGTATGCCCTTGTGTTTTTTTTATATGACAGTGGCCACCTACCCATTGGCTGACACTTGGAGTACAAAATATTTCATCAGATTTATATACAGGATTATTAGATATGCTGCAGTTTCTTTTCCTTAAGGCCTAGTTTTTAGTATTTGCCAACAGTTGGAACTTTGCAAGTTATTTCATAATATGTGCAATTTTTTGCAGATATATATATATATGTATACATATATGGACATTTAAGGATGGATGAACTGTTCCCTTTTATTTCCAAATATCAAATAAAATATGATTGCATAAATTGTGCCTTTGCAAATAATAAAGTTGGAGAACTTTATTATTTAGGTTGATCAAACATGTCAATAAAGCAAATTTAAAATTATCTCTTTAGCCTAATGACTAAGATATATTTTAATACTCTTCTTATAGAACCAATTTGGAACTTGAATTGATTCATCGAGGAGGCAATTTGTGTTCAGGTGGTGCAAGCACAGCTGGTAAAAGATCTTGTTTAAGTAAGTATTAAACACTGCTAAATTTCAAAAAAATTCTGATGTCATTTTTGCAGGTGTATATATAGATCTTTTGGTGAATTTTGAAGTTCTATTCATGTTATATAAATATATATCAGTTTTGATAGTGATATATACTTTATCAGGTTAATTTTGTACTAAGAAGAAGCTTTCTATACTATGATTTCTCAGTAAATAAATGTCAGACTAATTGATCATCTTTATATTCATTTATATTCATTCCAAATTTAAACAGTGTAGTATTCTAAGCTATAAAAAATTGTCCTCAAACTTACATTCTTTTAAATTATTTTTATACTGAGTTGACGTAAAATCTTTTTATAAAGGCTGTGTTGCCTACAGATTCCTACTGTATTGTTGCTGTTAATCAATGAAGATATTTTTCCTGTAGTTTGAAGCATGCATTAAAGTTTTAAAATTGTGGATGCTTGCTTTTATTTATAAATATACTAAATGCTACAAGGTTAGCATCAATCTTCAATATTATTTGTAAAGGAATATCAGAGAACTGTAGGTTGAAACTTACAGTAGATTTTTCATGAGCATGGTTTTGATTCTATCACTGTTTTAGTCATTGTTTAGAAAACTAATGTGAATATATGGAGCTATACAATTTAGTGTCAAAATGTAACCAGTTATTGCCCCAAATCACTGGAGATAAAATATTGCACAGTATGATTACTATAAAAAAGTACAGCTTGTTTAAAACACATCATGTATTCTTTTAAAAAGTGAAGGTAAGTACTATAAACAGTAGCAGTTATTAAAAGTTATATACATATTTTTTAACAAAAATATTTATTTTCAATAGGTCTTTTTGTAGTTTTCAATTGATTTCAAAGCAAAGGGGTGACTAAAACCACCTTAACATTTGTAACACATTCAAACATTTGTGAAATTTTAACTGGTATTTTAAAAATTCTTATTAATTGTGTTGTTTTGGATTGCCACTTGATTCTTAGAAATTAGGTTTTGAAAATTATTTTTTAATGAGTAGTATATATTGACCCTTTGTTGTATGGGCTTAAGCCCTATTTATACTCAGTACTGTAGTAGTATGTTTTAAAGGGTAAGTTGTTGATACATAGGAGTTTTAGTTACTCATCTGTTTGCATTAGTAGATACTGTCATTTCAGTTATATAAATTATTCTTTTTTTATGTTTCACGTTGACTGATATCTCAAAAATTGTAGCTGTAGGCTGGTGCTGCGGACCACTTGGCTAATCCTCCACCTGCGGCACCGGCACCCCGGGTTCTAGTCCCGGTCGGGGCGCTGGATTTTGTCCCGGTTGCTCCTTTTCCAGTCCAGCTCTCTGCTATGGCCCAGGAAGGCAGTGGAGGATGGCCCAGGTGCTTGGGCCCTTCACCCACATGGGAGACCTGGAGGAAGCACCAGGCTCCTGGCTTCGGATCAGCGTGGCCTGCCAGCCACAGTGGCCATTTAGGGGGTGAAACAACGGAAGGAAGACCTTTCTTTCTGTCTCTCTCTCTCTCTCTCTCACTGTCTAACTCTGCCTATCAAAAAAAAAAAAATTGTAGCTGTTGAAAGTGTTTAATAAAAGGATTTCAGTTGTATGTTAAAATATATACTTTTTTTCCCCTCTGAGATACTTAAATTTATCCAGTAGTTTGTAAATGTAAAGTTTACCAGAATCCTTAGTAGTAGTGAAATTCTGGTAACAGGCACTTGCATTGCCAGATTCAATTTTAATTTAAATTATTAAATTGATAGTAACTTCTAGACTGTCCTTTAGCAAAAAGATATTGTTATATACCAGTATAGAAATGGTCCTGATAAAGCTTATTCTTAATATAAGTTAACACTCTTTTTACTTTTTGTATGATTTATAATTATTTAACTGCTTAACTGTTATTTATCACAGTTCTAAAAGCAGCTTTATATACCATGTACATAGAATATATGGTACTTGTATGTTGTATAAGATGTCACTGTTTGGCCGGCGCCGTGGCTCACTAGGCTAATCCTCCGCCTGCGGCGCCGTTGCCCTGGGTTCTAGTCCCAGTTGGGGCACCAGATTCTGTCCCAGTTGCTCCTCTTCCAGTCCAGCTCTGGCCCAGGAAGGCAGTGGAGGATGGCCCAAGTGTTTGGGACCTGCACCTGCATGGGAGACCAGGAGGAAGCACCTGGCTCCTGGCTTTGGATCAGTGCAGTGTGCTGACCTTAGCTGCCATTGGGAGGGGTGAACCAACAGAAGGAAGACCTTTCTCTCTGTCTCTCTCACTGTCTAACTCTGCCTTTAAAAAAAAAAAAAAAAAAAAAAAGATGTCACTATTTCACAAGCATATGAACTTAATGATTTATTAGTTATTAAAATCTAATTCAGGCCGGTGCCGCGGCTCACTAGGCTAATCCTCCGCCTAGCGGCACCGGCATACCGGGTTCTAGTCCCGGTTGGGGCGCCGGATTCTGTCCCGGTTGCCCCTCTTCCAGGCCAGCTCTCTGCTGTGGCCAGGGAGTGCAGTGGAGGATGGCCCAAGTGCTTGGGCCCTGCACCCCATGGGAGACCAGGAAAAGCACCTGGCTCCTGGCTCCTGCCATCGGATCAGCGCGGTGCGCCGGCCGCAGCACACCAGCCGCGGCGGCCATTGGAGGGTGAACCAACGGCAAAAGGAAGACCTTTCTCTGTGTCTCTCTCTCTCACTGTCCACTCTGCCTGTCAAAAAAAAAAAAAATCTAATTCAAACATAATTTAAATTGAACACCAAGATTTAAATTGATGGTGTTTCATAAGCTCACAGAGAAAATACTACATTTTTTCATCTTACAGTGGAACTGATTTGTATTAGGAAGCAAAAAAATTCTTTTTCTAGAGAATCCTCATATGTCAGTATTTTCCTTTTCCTACTCATCACTGTCTGTTACTTTCTAAATATTTTGTTTAAATTATGAATGTGTTTATGAGGTAGAGATGGAGACAGACAGATAGATAGTTCACTCCCCAAATGCCTGCAAAGGTCAGGACTGGCTTGGGTCAAAGCTGGGGGCTGGGAGCTGGGAACTCAATACGGATCTCCCACTGGCTGGTATGGACCCAACCAAATGAACCATCACCATTGCTTCTCCGGTTCCTCATTAAGCAGAAAGCTAGAGTCAGGAGCCAGATCTGGGCATGGGATCCAGATATTCTGATGTGGGATGAGGACATCTCTCTCTCTCTCTTTCTCTCTCTCTCTCTCTCTTTTTTTTTTTTTTTTTTTTATAAAGACTTATTTATCTATCTGAAAGGCAGAGTTACAGAGAGGCAGAGGAGGCAGAGAGATCTTTCATCCGTTGGTTCACTCCCCAAATGACTGTAGCAGCCAAAACTGTGCTTATCTGAAGCTAGGAGCCAGGAGCCTCCTCTGGGTCTCCCATGCAGGTGGTGCAGAGGCCCAAGGACTTGGGGCATCCTCTACTGCTCTCCCAGGCCACAGCAGAAAGCTGGATTGGATTTACAATAGCCTGGACTTGAACTGGCACCTACATGGGATGCTGGCCCTACAGGTGGCGGCTTTACCTGCTATGCCACAGCACTGGCCTGGAGGACATCTTAATAACTAGGGTAAATACCTGCCCTAAATATCTCATTTTTAAACATTCTTTTTCCCCCATAATGTCTTTTGGGACAGTGATTGGGAATATATGCTAATAATTAAGCAAATGAAAAAGGTAAATTTTAGTATTTTTTTTTTTAATTTTTTTCCATTTTAAGAACATCATGCTTTTGGAAGACTGTTCCATCATATCTTCTTGATGAAATTAAGGATTCATCTAGTCAGGAAAATTTTTAATAAATTTTATCTGGAAAGCATTGAGTAATGCCTGGTATATAATTATGGACATATGCAAGTTTGCATGCATGTGCACATACAAACATGTGGGATAGGATGAGGGAGAACTCTGTTCTTAATATAACAATGAGGGAGAACTGTGTTCTTAATATAGCAATGAAAGCAGAAAATATTCTGGCCAAATATATACTGTTAAATCATATGAAACCGAATTGTTAATATCTGCTTCAAATGAATTTTTAAGTAGTTGAAATAAAATTACCAATGTCTAATTACAGAAAGTTGTTTTTTTCTTTTTGAAAATTTATTGATTTGATAGAGCATGCATGCATACTTGATCTCCCATCTGCTGGTTTGCTGACCGCATGCCCGCTGTGGGCTCCTGGCTGAAGCCAGAGCCATGAACTCAATCTAGGTCTCCTGTGTGGGTGGCAGGAACACAATTACTTGAGTCATCACCACATTATCCCAGACTCTTCATTAGCAAGAAGCCGGAGTCAGGAGCTAGGGTTAGGTATTGAACCTGTTCCTCTTTGATTGGCCATCGTGCCAAATGGTCCCTCCCCAAAATGAAAGTTTTTCTTTAAATACATGTCTAGGGTACTTCCCACAGTTAAGAAAAAAAGTAAATTAGTCAACATAACATCATAGTGTGGTATTTTAGCAATACCTCACATTTCTAGTTTTAAAGTTTATAAAGTACTTTCACATAAGATATTTAATCTTCAGAATGACCATGTGAAATAGGTGTTATCTCTTTTCCATAGAAAAGGAAATTGAAGTTCAGAGTGGTTGCCTTGCCAAGTCACACAGCTGGAAAATGTCAGAGCTTGCATTTGAACCTAGCTCTTCTGACTCTAAATTCAGTTATGTGAGACATACCTCATTTCTTTCAATGTCCCAAAGGATGCAGAACCCTTTAGACCTATTGTCCATAGGCTTAGTCAAAAACCTCCTACTGTACACTGCTTTCTTGGGATCTTTCCAGTCTCTGCTGTGCTAACCCTCCTGTTTATCTTGTCTATTGTTTTTTGCATTTATTTATTTATTTTTCTTTTTGTCAGCCTTTCACAGTGAATCCTGTTTTTGCTTGGGGCTACCCCTTCAGACATTTTTTCTGAAGTTCTGAGTCCTTTTTCCCTGAATACCAATTCTTTATTCCTCAAGTTTACTGCCTGGTTCCCACACACAGGCTGCTCTTGATTCTGTGAGCTCTAGATTTCCTTATCCAGCTGGGAAGATTAGGAATTTAGGACCTTTTGTTCAACAGATGAGATTGGTTCTAGATAATTTATAGAAAATTATTTTGATGTTAATTTCTCCCTACAGTAAGGCTGCGTATATTGTTGAATAAGTGATGTTTTCAACAAAAATTAGTTTCAAGTAGTTTGTTGTTATTCTTTAATATTTAGTGATAAAATTCTGACATCTTTTGCTAAGGTCCATTTGAAATGAAAAATTTTAAATTCTGTAAATAGATTGAGTCACAATGTTTGTTTTTTTCTTTTTTGTTACCAGCAAAAAGGAAAATTTGACCATCAAATTATATTGGTCAAAATGCATGAAGTAATAACAAACTGTAGAAATTGCTTCCTCAGACCAGTGATCTATCAGATTTAATTGGTAAAAGCATATTTTGTGGTATTTGGAAATATTTTCTGTTCTTGAGAGCAAGTACTTGAATCTTAGTGTATTTAAGGCAAACATGAAAGAAACATGTTTAGTAGAAAAAATAACACCAAACCAGGAATCAATAGGCATGTACTTAGGGAAGTTATAGTGCTTTTGCCTTTAGTTTGTTCATCTATAGCTTTAGTGAGTCAGATGGGGATAATCTGTGTCCTGAAGAATGTAGTAGTTAACTTTTGCTATTTGCAAATCTGGAGCTTTAACATTTAGAAAGCAAGTTAAATAGCAGGGGCCTATATAGCGATGCAGCAGGTTTAGCCACTGCCTGCATGTCAAATGGGTGCTGATTTGAACCAATGGAAGGAAGACTTTTCTCTTTGTCTCTCTCTCTCACTAACTCTGCCTGTCAAAAAAAAAAATTTATTTAAGGTATGAAAATTTCATACAACAGATTAGGAATATAGTGATACTTCCCACCCTGACATCCCTCCTGCCTACACTCCTACCCTTTTTCCTCCTCCCTCTCCTATTCCCACTCTTAATTTTTACAAAGATCTATTTTCAATTTAATTTATACATATAAGATTAACTCATAATGTATATATACCATAATTTCTTTACCCAGTCATCAGTTGGTAGACACCTGGATTGATTTCCATGTCTTAGCTATTGTGAATTGTGCTGCAGTGAACATGAGGGTACAGATAACTTTCATATGCTGATTTTATTTTGTTTGGGTGAATTCTCAGGAGTGTGATTGCTTGATCATATGGTAGGTTTATATTCAGATTTTTGAGGTATCTCCATACTGTCTTCCACAATGGCTGTGCTAGTTTCTCCAACAGTGAATTAGGATACCTTTTCCCCCACATCCTCACCAGCATTTATTCTTTATTGATTTCTGCATGAGAGCCATTCTAACGAGGATGAGGTGAAACCTCATTGTGGTTTTGATTTGCATTTTCTTGATGACTAGTGATCTTGAACATTTTTTCATGTGTCTAATGGCCATTTGAATTTCCTGTCTTGAAAAATGTCTTTTCAGATCCTTTGCCCATTTCTTGACTAGGTTGTTTGTTTTGTGGTTGTTTAGTTTCTTGAGCTCTTTATAGATTCTGGCTATTAATCTTTTATCAGTTTCATAGTTTGCAAATATTCTCTTCCATTCTATCAGTTGCCTCTTTACTTTGCTGAATGTTTCTTTTGCAGTGCAGAAGCTTCTCAATTAAGTGTAATTCCCCTTGTCAGTTTTGGCATTGATTGCCTGTGCTTCTGTGGTCTTTTCCAAGAAGTCTTTGCCTATGCCAATGTGTTGCAGATTTCCCCAATGTTCTCTGGTAATTTCGTGGTATCAGGTCATAGACTTAGGTCCTAGGACAAGTTATTTAACCTTAAGAATTCTATTCCTCATGCCATCCAACCAGAGAATTGCTGTAAGAATTCCATTTAACAATACATGTTCAAGTCTTCATAGATTATAAATATTGCCATTACTATTTTTTTTTTTCTTTTCTGTAAAAGATTTATTTGAAAGGCAGAATTACAAAAAGGAAAAGACAGAGAGAAAAAGAGAGAGATCGATCGATCTTCCATTCTCTGGTTCATGCCCCAAATTGAAACAATGGCTGTAGCTGTGCCAGGCCAAAGCCAGGAGCCTGGAGCTTCATCTGGGTCTCCCACATGGGTACAGGAGCCCAGGCACTTGGAACATATTCCACTGCTTTCTCAGGTACATTAGCAGAGAGCTGGATCAAAAGTGGAGCAGTCAAGACTCAAATTGCTGCCCATATAGGATGCTAGCACTGCGAGCAGCTGCTTTACCCACTGTGCCACTATTTCTCATTTTGTAGCACTACTATATATTTATATATATAAAATCAGTTGGAACTCTGTGGATAAGACAGAGCAAGAGGATAATTCATTTTAGCTCAGTTTTTGTCTGAATCTATTCAGATTGCTATAACAAAACACTATAGAAAAGTGGATTATACATAGCAGAAATTTCTTTCTCACTGTTTTGGAAGCCAAAAGTCCAAATGCAAGGTGTCAAGAGATTGATTCAGTGTCTGATGAAAACCCTCTTCCTCATAGACAGCCATCTTCTCACTGTAACCTTATGTGACAGAAGGGACAGGAGATCTTTCTGGGGTTTTCTTTATAAGGCATTAGTCCCATACAAGAGGGCTGTACCCTTTTGACCTAGTCACACTTAAAAGGCCCCACTTCCTTTGGGGTTAAGATTTCAATGTAGGAATTTGGTGGTGGTGATGGTTGGATTTTTTTTTTTTTTTTTTTTTTTTTTTTTTTTTTTTTTTTTGACAGGCAGAGTGGACAGTGTGAGAGAGAGACAGAGAGAAAGGTCTTCCTTTGCCGTTGGTTCACCCTCCAATGGCCGCCGCGGCCGGTGCGCTGCGGCCGGCGCACCGCGCTGATCCGATGGCAGGAGCCAGGAGCCAGGTGTTTTTCCTGGTCTCCCATGGGGTGCAGGGCCCAAGCACCTGGGCCATCCTCCACTGCACTCCCTGGCCACAGCAGAGAGCTGGCCTGGAAGAGGGGCAACCGGGACAGAATCCGGCGCCCCAACCGGGACTAGAACCCGGTGTGCCGGCGCCGCTAGGCGGAGGATTAGCCTAGTGAGCCGCGGCGCCGGCCCGGATTGTATTTTTTTAAAAGCACTTAACAGGGACCAGCACTGTGGCACAATAGGTTAAAGACCCAGTCTGCAGTGCCGGCATCCCATATGGGCGCCAGTTTGAATCCTGGCTGTTCCACTTCCCATACAGCTCTCTGCTATGGCCTGGGAAAGCAGTAGAAGATGGCCAAGTCCTTGTGCCCCTGCGCCCACATGAGAAACCCAGAGGAAGTTTGAGGCTCCTGGCTTTGGATCGGTGCAGCTCTGGCCGTTGTGGCCATCTGGGGAGAGAACCCGCGGATGGAAAACCTCTCTCTCTCTCTCTCTCTCTCTCTGGCTCTACGTCTCCCTGTAACTTTCTCTTTCAAATAAATAAAATAAATCTTTTTTAAAAAAAGCACTTAACAAACATTCTGTTGACCTATTAAGAGGTGAAGTTGAAAGGACAAGATGAGATATATTACTATCATGTAGTTTATTTATTAGAAACAAATACATTGATAATTTGAATAGGTTTGGAGTAGAGGGGTGAAAATATATAGCATGAAAATTTGAGTTAGACAGTAGTGGCTTTAACTATTCTTTAAAGTCTTTCTGAAGGTCTATGATTTGTGACAGGTATCCAGGCATTTCTGCATTTATAATTTGGGCATTCTAGAAACTAAGTACCACAGAGAATAATTTCCATTGTTGAGACATAGGAATCTCTGTCTCTCTGTCTATCTGTCTGTAACTCCAGCTCCCAAATTGATGGATTTTGGGTAAATTAATCATAAAATGCCATCAATTTCTAAGTCTTATTATTAATAAAATAATCAAGTTTATTTCTCATTTTAATTTGGAGAATAATTGTTAACAATAGGTTTGTGTCATTCAGCTAACATTTTTCTGGTTTATAGGAATTAATTGCAATCATGTGCCAAAATATTATCTGATTTTCTAGAACATGACTTATGAATTGCAAATATTTGTGAATGAATAAATCTGGCATAATAACTTAATCCAGTCCTCATCATTTATACCAATAAAAAGATATACAAAAATAAAACTTAGATTTTTCTCTAAATAATTAAAATTTTATTTAAATTTTTTCTTCTAAGTATCATGAATAGAGTTTTATTGAAAGCTAACACTGGTAGATTCTTGTTGTAATTCACAGAGAAGAAATTAAAACAATAGTACCCTTAAATAATACTGCTGTTTTCATTTTTTTCCCATAGTGAATCAAAAGATGATAGATTCACCATTTAATCTAAACAAGATTTAGGGGGAAATATTAGGCAAAGAAAGAACTTCACTAACAATGAATTACAAAGGTATTGTTGTCTGTACTACCGAAAATAAGGAATTGAAGAGAACAGTGAGATTTGGTTAGGAGGAGACCATACTAGTGAAAAGTATAGATTGACAAGTCTGCAGCATAAAGTCAGGGGAAAATAGATCTGTGACAGGACATGAGGAAAACAAACTATTTCTGTATTTAAGTTGAGCATAAGGCCAGTCTACATTATAAAAGAAATTATTTGGATATGTATTTCAGAGTTTACCTTAAAAGCATAAAGTAATTGGAATTTAAATTTGGTAAATTATAATTGTCAGGATAGGAAGCAAATTTCTATATGAAATCACTATAAATGTTATCAGAATTTTGTTCTGGAAGAATTACCTTTCTAATTACCTTTTCTTTAATTTATTCAGATCAGCTGTTCCATGTATTAGCCTTGCACATGCGGCTTTATAGCATTGATTCGGAATTTAATCCCTGGAGAAAACTCACACAGTTGGTAGAAGAGATGAATTCACAGTAAGTATTATTGAAAGAATAAAGTTAATTAAAACTCTTTTTGAAAAATTACCAAATATAAAATGATGGAGATTTCTAATGACTGTTTTTCATTTTCGTTATGAAATGCAAAAATAGATCATAAAAACTGAAAATAGTTTACTATTATACTTTCTTTAACACTTAAATAAAAATGCCTACCATGTGAGAAAATCTATTTTAAAGAATTCTGTTGGTTTCTATGTAGACATAACATTCACATGGAGTCATATAATGGCTGATTATGTCAGAGTTGATTAGTGGGTTCAGGTGGCCTTAGTCTGTTTCCTCCATTTGTAAAGTTCCTCCTCAGTCTTTCACCCTCTTTCCTGATGGTTTTAGCAACCCTGCTGATTCTCACCTAAAATCAGTGTTTCATGAGGTGCCACAAAATAGTGACTACAAAAAGTCCTTCCTTCTGATGTATTAACTGTAATGATTCTACAAAGAATTCCCCCATAGCACCTGTTTATTGTCTCTGAAGCATGGTTTAGCAGACTGAATGCTTGATTTTTTTCCCTATTAATAAACTTAGAAAATAATGAGTTGTTGCGCTAGTAACATCCATTGTCTACCAGCAGATTTTTACATTTGATAGGTTTTACTCCATTTCAGTTTTTCTTCTTTTCATTGCAAATTACTCCATTTTAGGTTAGTGAGAGTCCCTCCAGGTTGACTGTTGTGCTTTTGTCATGAGACAGATAGTCTTTGATAATATCTTAGCTATATGTCACAAAAAGTAACCCAGATTCATTTTGTTGATTTCCTACTTTATACCTAAAATCAGCTGCTTCTCCATTTTGTTCCTTTAATGGCTAAGTGGCGTTAAGAGACCACCATCTGGATACTAGGAGGTATAGGTAGCTACTAGGTTATCATTGTCTCTAGGCCATTTCACTGACCATGTTATTTATTTATTTTTTTAAGTTTTATTCATTTATTTCAAAGGTAGAAAGAGGGATAGAGACCTCCCATGTGCTAGTTCACTCCCCAAATGCCCCCAACAGCTAAGACTGGGCCTGGCCAAAACCAGGAGCCCGGAACTCCATCTGTGTCTCCCCCTGGGGTAGCAGGGACCCAAGTATTTGACCTGTCACCTGGTGCTGCCCAGGGTGCACATTAGCAGGAAGCTGGATTGGAAGTGGAATAGCCAAGACTTGAACTCAATATGGAGTATGGGGTATAGGCATCCCAAACAGCAGCCCAATTGCTGTGCCATAGGGTCTGCCTGGGAATATTTTTTTTTAATACAGAAAAAGATCTTGACTTGTTACTGATATTTCTAATTCAAACATAAAATTGAAAGCATTTTTTATCTCTTAACTTTTTTGTTATTTGCATCTTTTTTCTCATTCTGAAAGTCTTGGTTCCTAATAATATTGATATAGTTTCTTGTTTATGTAAGTACAATTGTTTTTGTTTTAAATACCAGTATTACTACTAACCATAAATTTTCTTTGACCTTAGGATATAAGATTACTATATGTGCAATCAAAATATTGTTTTTAAGTTACTTGAAGTAATGTTTCTTGTGTAATAGTTTCATCAACTTGATTTCTAATTAGGCTCATTTGTTTCAGTTAGTTTTTTTTTTCCCCTGAGTATTTAAAGATTGCTTTCCTCCCATGGATTTATTTAGTTTTTATTTTATAAAACTTACATTTTTTCAAAGTATAAACTTACATAACAAAGTAAATTCAGAGGTATCTATCTTCCAGTCCTGTCCATTTGTATGTCATTTTGTGAAATCTCTAATCTGTTGCCCATTTCTAAATACCAGGTTATTGGCCCTTTCCTCTTAATTAAAAATATTTTTATAAAATTATTTATTTGAGAGGCAGAGAGAGCTCCCATCTTCTGGTTCACTCCCCAAATGCCCACAATCGCCAAGGCTAGAGCCAGGAACTAGGAACCCAGTCTAGGTCTCCCATGTTGGTAGCAGGGGCCCAACCACTTGAGGCATGACCTACTGCCTCCCAGACTGCCTTAGCAGAAAGCTAGAATCTGGATCCAGAGTCAGACACCCAGAAATAGCATGCAGGCATCTTAAATGGTGACTTAGCTGCTATGACATTTGCCTACTCTTCTTCATTTTTAAGAAATGCTTGTGGACACTAGCCCCCCCCCCCCTTTTTTTTGTAAATTTTAAGTATGTTTTATCAGATTGTTAAATGTCTTTACTTTAATATAGTTATATTTAATCTTTCCCTTTATTCTGGATATTGAGTAACAGTTTTACAGTCTTTCCCCTACTCTCTCTCTTTTTTTCCCCCCAGAAAGCTTTTATTTAAAGTATACAAACTTCATGGGGTTTCATAAACACAGATTTAGGAACACAGTAATCCTTCCCACCCTACCCTCCCTTGCACCTCCACTCCCTCCCTTCTTCCTCCTCTTTCTCCTATTCCCATTCTTATTTTTTACCAAGATCTATTTTCAATTAACTTTATACATATAAGATTAACCCTACACTAGATAGAGTTCAACAAATATCATGAAAAAAAAAACCCACAACTATTCCTCAACAGTTGAGACAAGGCTGTTCAAAGTCATTGCATCTCAAACTGTCAATTTCACTTCTGTATATTACCTTTTAGGCACTCTATTAGTTACCACAGATCAGGGAGAACATGTGATATTTGTCTTTTTGGGACTGGATTTCCTTTTTTTGGTTTTGTTTTTTAACTCCATGTAGTATTTTATGATGTACACACCCCATAATTTCTTTATTTAGTCTTCAGTTGACAGGCATCTGGATTGATTCCATATCTTAGCTATTGTGAATTGTGCTTCAATAAATATGGGGAAACCATAACTCTTTCATATACTGATATCATTTCCTTTGGGTGAATTCCCATATGGTCATGTGGTAGGTCTATATTCAGATTTCTGAGATAGCTCCATACTTCCACAGTGGCTCTACCAGTTTACATTCCCACTAGCAGTGGATTAGTGTACCTTTTTCCCAACATCTTGCCAGCATTTATTGTTTGTAATTTCTGTATGAAAGCCATTCTAACTGGAGTGAGGTGAAACCTCACTATGGTTATGATTTGCATTTCCTTAATGGCTAATGATCCTGAGCATTTTCTCATGTGTCTGATGGCCATTTGGATTTCCTCTTTTTGAATAATGCCAGAGCCACACAAAGGATCTGTGCAGTCTTCAGTGTGAGCCTGGGGTGCCAAAGCATTGACCCTCTCCCAGCAATCAGTGAGCTGTGAGCATGTGGAGCTGCCCACAGTGACTGCCCAGTGACCCAGCCACACCCTGTGTCCTCCTATGCAGCCACAGAGTTTTCACAGTCCCAGCACACAAGGCTCCCACAGTCACAGGTGCCCAGCGCCCCATCAGTTGTTCCAGCCAGACTCGGGCATCTCCTCTCAGCTAGTTGCTGGGCACACAGACAAAAGCTGGCACAGCTGTTACATATGTTCAAAATGGTGCCCACCCTCTCTCAGCTGGTTACAGGATGCTGTTATGGGGGTGGTCAGGGAGAAAGAAATGTGCCTCCTTTTTTTTCCCTCTAGGTTGGCAGATACACTTTCCCCCACAGGGCTCCAAGCCAGACTTCATGCTCTGCCTGTAGATTTATTGCCAGTGGCTTGGACTGCTGCAGTCTGGTCTCACCTCACTCTCCAAAGCTGGTGCCGAGGCTCTCGGCTGCTGGGGTCCTGTATTGTGCGTTGTGTCTGTGTTCATGCTGCATGTCCACCCACTCCACGTAGATCCACAGCATCCCTCTAAATTACGTGGAGTTTCCACTACAGTTTTCTCCCCAATTCTTCCCTGAGATTGCACTCTCTCCACTTTTTTTTAACTCTCTTCCCCTAGACGAGAGCAGTGAGCTCCCTTCTTATTCTGCCATCTTCCTCCCTTACTCTTTAGTTATAAAAACAATTCACTGATATTTTCTTCTAGTATGCTATGATTTCAGTTTTAAATTTAGATTTCTAATCTATTTGAAAATTATTATGATATATAGTATAATGAATGGGCCCAATTTTATTTTTTCAATTTTACCTATCAGATGTTCTATTCCTTTGCCTTCTCGCAGCAGTAAGTTAAAACAGACCTAAGGAAAGAAAGGTGAAGGAGCTTTTAGTTACTGATGTAGGAAGATCACCTCTAAGATAACAATGTTAAGAGAAAAAAATCCAGGATCAGAAAAAGTATACTCTGCTATCATTTGTGTAACAAGGTAGGCAGGGAAAGATTAGGAAAGTAAATTTGTATCTGCTGATTGAAAATAAACAAACAAAGCAGACCCATACCTATCTGAATATTGAATTTATAGTAGAGGTGACTAACAACCAGTAGGGGATACAGCCTTTATAATAAACAGTGATGGATTAGTTGCATATTTATTTGGGAAATATTGACCCTTATACAATGTTTTAGTGAAGACCTGTGTAGCAAAGGAGGTGTCAGGATTATGCTTCTAGTTAGTTATCATGTGTCATTACTATTTCTTTTAATCTGAAATTGATTGTTTTTCTTTGTATTTCATGACATTGGTTGTTTTTTTTTTTTTTTTTTTTTTTTGAAGAATCCAGGCCAGTTATTCTCTAGAAACTCATTTAATTTGTTTTTGTTCAGTATTTCCTAGTAATGAAATTCAAATTATAAACATTTGACCAAAATGCTACAGAGTAATGGTTAAGATACCTGGTCCCTGTTTGAGGGCCTGGGTTTCATATCTGGTGCTGCCTCATGACTCCAGCTTTCTGCTAATGGGGACTCTGGGGAGCCAGAGGTGGTTTAAGTAATTAGGTTCTTGCCACCCATGTTGGAGACCTGGATTATGTTTCTAGCTACTGGCTTTGTCCTTGGCCCCAGCCCTGACCCTTGCAAGTATTTGGGGAGTGAACCAGCCGATGGGAGAGTGCTCTCTCTCTGCTTGCCTCTCAAAGTATCAGGGTTGGCATTTGGCGCAGTGGTGAAGATACCACTTGAGATAACACACATCCCGTATTAGAATGTCTGGGTTCAAGTCCTGACTCCCTTTTTGATTCTAACTTCCTGCTGATCTGTACCCTGGGAGGTAGCAGTGATGGCTCAAGTAGTTGGGTCCTTGCCACTTACTTGGGAGAACCAGATTGATTTCAGCCTCCTGGCTCCCAGCTTCAGCCTGGCTCAGTCCCAGCTGTAAGGGAAGTGAACCATTGGGTAGACCAAGTGCCTGCCTTAAAAAAAAAAAAAAAGTGACTTGATTTCAATGTACCTGCCTCCTCCACTGCTGCCAGGAAAAAAAAAAAAGTGCCCACTAAATTTTATAATTAGGAGATCATTGTTGATCATTGGGAAAACGATTTCTGTGGGGGATTTGAGTGCTAGAGATGGTGTCCATCTCCTTGGGAATTTTTCTTTTTAAAGAATTTTGGACTTGTAAAGGAGATAGACTAGAGATACTTGAGAGACAAGAAGTAGCAAGACTCATGTCATTAATGAAGAGTTAGCCCTGGAAAGGAAGACTAGTACTGTCTACTAGGATATTTGTAAAGAATGGAGAAATTCGAAGAGCTATCTTTCCCCCTGGCAGTCAGGGACTGACTGACAACCACTGTGCAGTACCTGGTATACAGTGAGTATCAGCAAACATTTGTTAAATGCTAGATCCTAGTAAATGAGTCAAGTGATTTTTGCTTATCCAAGTCTAGTCTGAAGCATAGGTTCAGAATTTGCTTGGTTCTGAATCCTTAAGATTTACTTTTGTTTTCTGACATTAAAAATTAAACCTATAATAAAAAGATCTTATAAAGAAGTTTTAAAAGTTTTTTTAAGAACAAGTTCTACTTTACTGTTTTTCATAATACTGCATATTTATTATTTTGTCTTTTATAGTATATTTTAAGTTCTACTTTGGTTATTCTTTTTTTGAAACCTTGCAGATATTAAAAAAGACTTTCTTTGAATTTTATGTTAGCTATAAAGTTGAAACAACTTTCTAACAAGAGATATTAGTTATGCCTTTCAATGTAATTTGACTTGTGAACTGTATCTGTCCTTTATTATAATGGGAGCAATTTGTTCTTTAGTGCTAAGTTTGTGACAGTAGGTGTCCTGTGAATGAGCCTCCTCATTTGTTGTGAAATTTACTCTCTTATGTTCCATTTAATTCTTCATTTATGTTTCATGATCCCTGTTGTTTAATATGATTTAATAAATTTTTATGCCATTTTTTTCATATTAGATTCTAGGAACTAGGAGTATAAAGATGATATTTTTAGGTAAAAAATATGACCCTGACCTTTTCTTTTTGCATTTCTCAGTTTATAAAAATTCTATTTCTGTTCTCTAAGCATATATACAATACCTGCAGTTAATTATAAAGAGAAGATACATAATACTATCTAAATTGATTACGAAATTTTTTTTTTAGACTGGGAAGTGAGGAACAACAGCCTGAGGTTCCAATTCTTTACCATGATGTAACATCCCTTCTGCTTATCCAGATTTTAATGATGCCACAACCCTTACGCAAAGGTTTGTCTTTATAATTCAAATTTCTAGATTACATACATTTATTAGGAATATTCCAGAAGTCATAGGGACAAATATAGCATTCAGTCTGATGGAAACTTTTGTGATAAATTACATGATTTTTTTCTATTAATAAATCATAATCATATGTAAGAAGATGACTAAGTTTGTCTTTTTTCTTGTGAGTGTATTAATTTTAGCTTTTTAGTCAGGAAGAAATAAACACTTGGGAAAACACTCTTTTTTTTATTTTTATTTTTATTTTTTTGACAGGCAGAGTGGACAGTGAGAGAGAGAGAGACAGAGAGAAAGGTCTTCCTTTGCCGTTGGTTCACCCTCCAATGGCCGCCGCGGCCAGCGCGCTGTGGCCAGCGCACCGCGCTGATCCGATGGCAGGAGCCAGGTACTTATCCTGGTTTCCCATGTGGGTGCAGGGCCCAAGGACTTGGGCCATCCTCCACTGCACTCCCTGGCCACAGCAGAGAGCTGGCCTGGAAGAGGGGCAACCGGGACAGAATCCGGCACCCCGACCGGGACTAGAACCTGGTGTGCCGGCGCCGCAAGGCGGAGGATTAGCCTAGTGAGCCATGGCGCTGGCCCGGAAAAACATTCTTAAATACCTTTATTTTGGGGCTGGTGTTGTGGTGCAGTAGGCTAAACTGCCACCTGCGACATCAGTATCCAATACTAGAGTTCCTGTTCCAGTCCCAGCTGCTCCACTTCCAATCCAGCTCCCTGCTTATGACCTGGGAAAAGCAGTGGAAGGTATCCCAAGTACTTGGGCTCCTGCCACCCGTGTGGGAGACTCAGATAAAGCTCCTGGCTTTGGCTTGACTCAGTGCAGGCTAAAGCTCTCTCTCTGCTTCTTGTAACTGTGACTTTCAAAATAAATAAATCTTAAAAAAAAAACACACAAAAAAAACCCTTTGTTTTTAAAATAGTTGAAATACAAGTGGAAATATGAAAAACAAAGCAAACTGTCAGCCTTAATGTCTCCTCCTGCTTAGCTGCATACATATTTTAGTATAGTAGTTATCATAGACTTACTCAAGATTTGATGTTCCATCATTTTAAGTTAATGTTAACATAACATTATTAACAACACTAATGTTATTTAAGTAGAATTTTAATTGCTCCATAGTTTTCATTTGAAGATATTTTAAAAAATTAGAGTGTTGGAAACTGGTTTTTGATTGCTATTATAAATTACAGTAGAAAGAACATCTATGGATGTATAACAGCCTTGTTCCTGGAGAAGACATTCCTTTTTTGTATCTCAACCTGATAATTTAATAAAATGCTTTATCTAAGAGTTCAGAAGGGTCCAGAAGAAGCTCCTGGCTCCTGGCTTTGGCTTGGCCCAACCCTGGCCATTCGTTCAGCCATTTGGGGACTGAAACAGTAGGTAGATCTCTCTGTCTGTCTCCCCTCTCTTTCTCTGTAACTCTGCCTTCAAATATGTAAATAAATCTTCAAAAAAAAAAAAAAAAAAAAAGAATACAGAGGGATCATTTTTTTTAAAAAGTAGGCAAATAATGACATTTCATGAAAATATGATACCCCATAAAGAGCAAAATATTGTCATAATAACAAAAATATTATTTTATACTAACACAATGGATTTTGAATTATTATGTAATGGTTAGGCACAAACATTTGGAGCAGCAGTTAAGATGCTGTTTGAGTGCTGGTTCCTCCACTTCTGACCCAGCTTCCTGAATCCAGCTAATACACACCCTGGGAGACAGCAAATGATGGGTCAAGCACGATGGGCCCTGCCAACCTTATAGGAGACTCTGACTGAATTTGTGGCTCCTGGTTATGCCATGGCCCTGCCTTGCTATTGCAGGCATTTAGGAAGTAAACTAGCCAATTGAAGATATCCTCCTTCCAGACCCCTCCTACTCCTTTCTCTTTCAGATAAAATGAAAGTAAATTAAAAATAAAATAAAATTCACTAGGCCTACAACTTTAAAGAGTACCATTGTAGTGCAGTCACAGAATTGTGTGACTATCACCATTCTTTTGTTCTATAACATTTCATCTGTCCCAAAGGAACTACATCTATTAAGCAGTCCCTCCTCATTTTCTTGGCTGTTGTATGAATTTAATAATTTATATTTGCCAACTTTAAATTCTAAACCTATCATATAGCCTCATTGAAGTTAATCTCTTTGCAAAATCAATTTTAAATTCTTTTTTTATTTCACTTTTGTTATTTTTCTTTATTTTAGTTGCCTTGCAGTCATGCTGATTTACTCCTGATTATGCTCCTTTAATTATACTAGTACCATTACATTTTGAAATACAAAAAAAAAATTGCTTTGTTTAATGGTTTCAATATATTTAAATACTTTATTTAAATGCATCTTTTACATGTAAGCTTAGTTATTACATAAACCTGAAAAGGTAAGAGGGAAAGAACTTTGATGTATGGATGGAATTTTGTTTTTATAATTCATATTCAACCTAAAGAGAAAACATTTCAATTAAAAGTAAAGGATGTTGGTTGTTTCAGTGCCTAACTGAGAGCTGTAGCTAGTGCATTGTCCTCCTGTCAGAAAGTAACTGTTGGGGGCGGTGCTGTGGCACAGTAGGTTAATCCTCCACCTGCAGCACCAGCATCCCATATGGTCACTGGTTCTAGTCCCAGCTGCTCCTCTTCCAATCCAGCTCTCTGCTGTGGCCTGGGAAAGCAGTAGAGGATGGCCCATATGCGAGGATGGCCCATATGCTTGGGCCCCTGCACTGCATGTGGGAGACTGGGAAGAAGCACCTGGCTCCTGGCTTCGATCAGCGCAGCTCCAGCCATTGTGGCCATTTGGGGAGTGAACCAGTGGAAGGAAGACCTTTCTCTCTGTCTCTCCCTCTCAAATAAATGAATAAAAAAATCTTAAAAAAAAAAAAGAAAGAAAGAAAGTGTTGTCACTAACTTCTAACAGAAGTTAATGCCAAAAGGCAATGTAATATACTGATTAGCTGATGCTAGTGAGTTTAATTTACTAGAAACAGATTCTAAAACTGTGTTCTAAAATGACTGAAGAAAATTAATCTTCTTAATTTACTAATGATTAAATGAATAGAATAGATTCAAGAAAACAGCTATATAAAAGTTTATAATATTGTTAGTAATCATGCTTTAAAGTAATATTTTAAAATTGTTTTTTGGTGGAAATATTTAATAAGTTAAATGCTTATTTATTACTTAATTGTGAAAGTAATTGCCTGATTCAGTTCAAGCACTGTTTAATGAGTACCTATTATGGTACCTGGTTGATACGCTTCTTTGCCAGATTATGGAGATACAAAGATGAATAAAAATATGGACTTCGCCTTTGAGGAACCAGATAGTTAAGTGTTTAGCAGTCACTAAATTTCCATTTAGTTAGTATTACTTTTAAAAACCTGTGATTTGTATTATTTCTTCAAATTTTATAATAGTTTAAGAATAGATTAATGGTTCTTTTTATTAAGCTGCTGTAGGCACATTGTATAATATGTTCAATATCATTGTCATGATGAATTCCTCTTAGAATTTAGGGCCAGACCAACAAACTGGCATTATTATTATTATTGCTATTATTATTATTATTAATTTTTCTTTCACACATTGAGGAACTTGATAGACACTTTTTTTTAAAGTTTTATTTTATTTTGAAAGTCAGAGTTACACAGAGAAGAGGCAAAGAGAGAGAGAGAGAGAGGTATTCCATCTGCTGGTTCACTCCTCAGATGGCTGCAATGGCCAGAGCTGTGCCGATCTGAAGCCAGGAGCCTGGAGCTGCTTCTGGATCTCCGATGCAGGTGCAGGGGCCCAAGGACTTGGGCCATCTTCCACTGCTTTCCCAGGCCACAGCAGAGAGCTGGATTGTAAGTGGAGCAGCTGGATTTGAACCAGCACCCATATGGGATGCCAGAACTGCAGGCGGTGGCTTTACCCTCTACACCACGGCACCAGCCCCATTGGTAGAGACTTTTACTGCTAGAAAGTTCAGAGTTTAATTATTTTAAGTTACTTTAGTTTTTTTTTTTTTTCTATTTATTTATTTTTTTGACAGGCAGAGTGGACAGTGAGAGAGAGACAGGGAGAAAAGTCTTCCTTTTACCATTGGTTCACCCTCCAATGGCCGCTGCGGCCAGCATGCTGTAGGCGGTGCACTGCGCTGATCCGATGGCAGGAGCCAGGTGCCTCTCCTGGTCTCCCAAGGGGTGCAGGGCCATCCTCCACTGCACTCCCTGGCCATAGCAGAGAGCTGGCCTGGAAGAGGGGCAACCGGGACAGAATCCGGCGCCCCAACCGGGACTAGAACCTGGTGTGCTGGCGCCGCAAGGCGGAGGATTAGCCTAGTGAGCCACGGTGCAGGCCTTAAGTTACTTTAGTTTTCCTCAGATAACTTTTCTAGGGGTATGGAAGGATTGTAGATGAGTGGAATTGGAATTGTTAATATTCCTTTTTAACTCCCATTGACCTAGGAGTTAACAGTTGGTGATGTTGATTGTGTTTCTGTTTTAACAATCTGTATTTGTCTGATTGTTAGTTATTGGTTGTTATTGGAAAAGAAAAGGAGGGAAGAAAATTTTGCTGTTTATATGATTTTGTCTGAAAATAGGTTAAGAAAGCCACCTATAACCTCTTAAACTATTTTAATGTTTAGTACTATTTCAGATTAAAAGACCTTTTTACACCAATTGTCTGATCTGAAGCTCAAATTAAATATATTAAAGACAGATGTTTCTTTCATCTCTATTTTTTTATTTTATTTTATTTTTGATGGGCAGAGTGGACAGTGAGAGAGAGACAGAGAGAAAGGTCTTCCTTTGCCGTTGGCTCACCCTCCAATGGCCGCCACGGCCGGCGTGCTGCGGCCGGCACACTGCGCTGATCCGAAGCCAGGAGCCAGGTGCCTCTCCTGGTCTCCCATGGGGTGCAGGGCCCAAGTACTTGGGCCATCCTCCACTGCACTCCCTGGCCACAGCAGAGAGCTGGCCTGGAAGAGGGGCAACCGGGACAGAATCCGGCACCCCGACTGGGACTAGAACCCGGTGTGCCGGCGCCGCAGGCGGAGGATTAGCCTAGTGAGCCATGGCTCCGGCCTCATCTCTATTTATATGCTTTATATATCATTATGCCCATCAGTGACTGGCCTCCAAAGAACAAGCTTAGAAGTAACATCAGATACATCACTGTTTTTGGATATTTGTATTTAGTTCTCCGTGTCCAGGAGAAAGGGAGTTATAATTTAGGATCAAATTTGGCTGTTTATAGTGGAAAAGAAACAAAAAAAAATAACATAGTAACTTAAATAAGATAGTTTAATTTTCTTTCATACAGAAAGAAGTGTGAAGGTAGGCAGGCCTGTGCTTCTATTTCACAGAACCAAGTTCCCTATAATGGGGTTCTCACCTTCCTGTGCCTGGGTAGCTGCTAGAGTTCTAGCCTTCAAGTCTAGTTTAAGGCAGTAGAATATAAAGTTGCAGGAGGAAAGTTGTTGTACCCTGTACTGTGTGTGTGTGTGTGTGTCTGTCTCTCTCCAAAAGAAATCTCCAGTGTGGGTATCAGGAACCCAATTACTTAAGCTATCCCTGCTGCTTTCCAGGGTCTGAATTGGCAGGAACCTGAGTCAGGAGCTAGAGCCAAGAGTTGAATCCATGTACTTTGATGTGGGATGTGTTTTAACTGCTAGGCTAAATACCCACTCCCGCCTTCTCTTTTAAGAGACCCTTTTAGAAGATCCTCACAGATTTTCCAATTATTTCATTTTGGCTAAAATTCTTCTCCTTTTTGATCTTCCAGAGCTTAACACTTAAAATCATTATCTTTTAAAAGAAGAGTCAGTTACTCAAGTTGTTTCCTACTTTTTTGTTATTGAGGAAACTCACAAATCTGCTTTCAACTATGGTTTATAGGATAGGTATTCCTGGATTCTCTGGAGTCCCTGGTTCTCGTGGTTATTGACTATCTCCACTTCCAAGATTCCATAAATAAGGCCCATGATAGGCAGATAGAAGGCTGCTTATTATTTGTGGTTCACTGTAAGAAAGAAAATTTCTCAAGTTTTTATTTGTTACAAGCCAAGTCTTTGAAAGTAAAACTTTATTCTAGACGGTCTCAAACATATAGTTTCATGAACCCCAGTTGTACCAAGTGTCAACTCATAACCAATCTTTTTTTATTTATACCCTCACCTGTTCCTCCTGTTCATCATTGGTTATTTTGAAGTAAATCCCAGACATTGGATTAGTGTTAATTATGTATCTCTAAAAGATAAGTATTCAATACACATAACTGTAATACTATGAACAGACTTAAAAATGGACAGTTCTGCTTTAATATCATTAAATATCGAGTCAGTGTTCAGATTTCCATGACTACTTTGTATAAATGATTTCTAACTTGATTTTTTTTTTTTTACTTACCATCCAGTGTACACTCATTGGTTTGATTATATTTCTTTTAAATCTTTGGGTTTCCTCCCTCCTCTACCTCCATTATATTTTATTTGTTGAAGAATCTGAGTGTTTTGACCTTTAGAGTTTCCCATAGATTGTATATTGCTAATTGCATCCCATGGTATCATTTAATAGCATGTTATTTTGTCTCTCTCAGTTTTCTACAAAGTGGCAGATAGACTTAGTCAAGTGGATTCAGTTTCTTCTTTTTTTGCAGAAATGTTTCATTGATGGCATCAGGTATTTTCATCAAGAGACATAATGTCCAGTTGTTTCTCTTTATGTGACCCTAAAGGTTATTAATTATTGCCTAGATTTATTTATTTATTTTATTTGTTGGGTAGACTTTTTTTAAATGCTGTTCCATTACTTTTTTTTTTTTTTTAAGATTTATTCATTTATTTGAAAGTCAAGAGTTACAGAGAGAGAGAGAGAGAGACAGAGACAGAGAGAGAGAAAGGAGAGATTCTTGATCTTCCATCTGCCAGTTCACTCCCAAAATGGCTGCAACAGCTGGAGCTGGGCCAATCTGAATCCAGGAGCCAGAAGCTTCTTCTGGGTCTCCCATTTGGGTCCAGGGGCCCAAGTACTTCAACCTTTTTTTTTTTTTTTTTTTTTTTTGCTGCTTTCCCAAGCACTTTAGCAGGGAGCTGGATCAGAAGTGGAGAATCTCAAACTGGCACCCATATGGGATGCCAGTGTTGCAAGCAGCAGCTTTATCCACTATGCCCCAGTGCCGATCCCAGGTGGAATTCTTGTGTGTGTGTGTGTGTGTGGTTTTTTGTTTGTTTGTTTTACAGGCAGAGTGGACAGTGAGAGAGAGAGAGAGAGAGAGAGAGAGAGAGGTCTTCCTTTTCCGTTGGTTCACCCCACAGTGGCCGTTGCAGCCAGTGCACTGCGGCCAGCGCACCACGCTGATCCGAAGCCAGGAGCTGGGTGCTTCTCCTGGTCTCCCATGTGGGTGCAGGGCCCAAGGACTTGGGCCATCCTCCACTGCACTCCTGGGCCATAGCAGAGAGCTGGCCTGGAAGAGGAGCAACCGGGAGAGAATCCAGCGCCCTGACCGGGACTAGAACCCGGGGTGCCGGCACCACAAGGTGGAGGATTAGCTATTGAGCTGTGGCGCCGGCCAGGTGGAATTCTTTTTTTAAATTTTTTTTATTTTATTTTTTTTGACAGGCAGAGTGGATAGTGAGAGAGAGAGACAGAGAGAAAGATCTTCCTTTGCCGTTGGTTCACCCCCCCCAATGGCCGCCGCGGTCAGCGTGCTGCAGCTGATGCACCGCGCTGATCCGTAGCCAGGAGCCAGGTGTTTCTCTTGGTCTCCCTTGCGGGTGCAGGGCCCAAGCACTTGGGCCATCCTCCACTGCACTCCGGAGCCACAGCAGAGAGCTGGACTGGAAGAGGAGCAACCGGGACAGAATGTGGTGCCCCGACTGGGACTAGAACCTGGGGTGCAGGTGCCGCAGGCAGAGGATTAGCCTATTGAGCCGTGGCGCTGGCTAGGTGGAATTCTTATAGATAAGTTTTTCTTATTTGTTTATCCATTGATGGTAAAGACTGGGTAAATTTTTTTTATTTACTAGTTTTCAGAAAAATGAATTTTATTTTAGCATTCTACACAGGTGATTGCTTTGTAACTTTTTAGTGCTATTGTTGAATTCATGGATATTTGCTATCTTTCAACCCCACTGTAGAATAAAAATTATTTCTATTCTTTAGGTTGACTCTTGCCTACTGCTATGACTCCAGCAATCTCTGATAGCTTCATAAGTCTAAGACTTTTTAATATGTGGTTCCAGAGTTTATTGCTGGGCTCAGGGATCCATGAGTCTTCTAAAATTGTATAGAACATTTGTGTGTGTGTCTATATGCATGTTTTTCTGAGTAATTCCATAGCTCTTACCAGATTTTCAAAAGGATCTTGACACTTAAAAGTTAATTATTTATTAAATTCTGAATATTCCTTGCCAGAGACAAATAAATAGTTCTATAATAAGAAATGACAGTAAGAAATTTGGTTTTGTAGTTGTAAAGTCAGCTGATTACAGTGGGTTCAGAAATGAGAGGGAGGTGAGAGAACAGAGAGTAATGAGCAGAGAGAATGCTAAGAGTTAATTGTAGGGGCCAGGAAGAGGCATGAGGGGAGAAAACAGAAGCTATGTGGGGTGTAATTCAGAGGATTTATTTTTTGTTTTTAAGACAGGAGAATTGTACGCATGTTTAAAATGTTTGCCATTCCTTCATGTTCTGCATACTAACTCTGGGTGGTCCTTTACCTTAAATGTTACTCTCACTTAGAAGCTCTTCTTTTGAATATTCCTTCTTTCTTTTCCATAATACCTTGTCCATAGCTCTCCTTTGACATTTGTCTTATTGTCATAACAATAGATTTTTGAAATTATCTCCCTCTATGAATTCCTGCAGAACTAGCATCATTTTCTGAGTGTATCCTGCATGTATACCTGGGATATAATATGCTCAGTAAATGTTTGTGGAATGGAATGGTTGGGTTAAAAATCCATAGATTTTTTTCCTGATAATTATTTAATTTCTATTTTGAAATTCAAGAAAACTATCACTTTTTTTTTTAATCTGTAGATCTTATGTTGTGTTTACTTTTAGATAATGTTACCTGAGAATGTTGGCAGTTCATTAGACCCAAAATTCAGTTTTTAAAGTATACCCAAGGGAATAGCATTACTACCTTATTTAGTTGTTAGATCGATTTGGGACCTTTTCTTGGTTCTATGTTGATTAAGGCAAATAAAATCTTATTAGACTGGATTCTTCATTTTGCAAAGAGAGAATAGACTCAAACTTACCACACAGAAAAGCACATCACAAATGGATTTTTATCATAGACTAGACTTTTCAGAAAGGGTCAGAGCACATGTAGTTAGTGACTCCAGATTGTAAAAGGGAAGACTAAGAAGATTTTATATCTGCATCTACTTTGAGCAAAGTGCTTTATGGAAGGAGTCATGTGTGTGTGCGTGTGTGTGTGTGCGTGCGTGTGTGTGTATTACAAAAATGTTTCATGATAATTTCAGAAAAAGAACAAAATGTCTGATACCATCTTTAGATCATGTCCTATTTATTGTATGCCCTTTTCCCAGAGATTTTCTTGTTTTACATATACTCTGCTATGTCCTAAAACAAACTCAAACCATTTTGTTTTATTTTAATTCTAAAATAATGGGAAAGAAACTTACACAAGCATCTGAATCCTCTTGGTCTTCTTATTTATCACTTGTACTAACCATGGTACCTGTAGGCAAGTCAGTAGATAATTACTTGTTTGTTAAGTAACAATATTTCCCCAGGCGACTAGCAACTCCTTGAAAAATGCTGGCAAAAACAAACACAAATCATAAAGTAGATACTTAGAACTTATTCAGTTTTTAAATGTGTTTTCATGCCTTATCCACTAAAGACAATCTGGTTCACTTAGATTCAGTTGTTTTCATTCCAGAGTCAAGTCCTTGTCCCAGTTAATGTTGATACATTTTAAATTATGTATTCCTGCTTTATCGTTTTATATTGATTAAAAAATAGGAAATATGGTCAAAGATTTACATAAGATGGGTTGATAAATACTGTTTTAATTTCATGATGTGACATTTAAAAAATTTTAATGACAAATGTCAAATAAGTGACAAAATGATGTTTAGTAGTTTGGCCTTCACAGCAGTTTAGCGTAGGAAGTAAAAAGTAAAAACTACAGATTGTATTTGTCACTGAGGGAATTAAGTACATCCTGTGTGACTCCACAGGGAGATGTCTCTGAACCAGTTTCCTCATGCAGTGTGCCTTAGCTGATTTGAAGAATTACCAAACCAAGAAGTGGTCTTGCTTGCCCCTTAACACAACCACTTAAAGCGGGATTACAGATCTAAGCATGAAAGTATTGAAGTCTAGTCCAGGATGTTAAAATTGGTTTTAAAAATATATAAAAGTAAAGAATTGACAATATTTGGTGATCACTACTTTTTTAGGGCTTAATTTTTTTCCCTGATATCTCAATTTTTATTCCATTCACCTGTATTTCTATTTTAAAATTGACTTAAGGAATATTTAAAAGTGCAGTTAAGAGGACTGGGTAGTTTAATGTGGGGAGAAAGAGACAGGAAAGTTTCAAGTATATCTACAAATTCAAACTTCAATAACTGACTTAATAGAATATTTACTTACTAGGGGTGTAGTATAATGTGACAGAAGGAATCCTGAACCGGAAGTAACCTTGTCTCAGTGGATTCAGATTTTTACCTGAGTGCCTTTTGACTTTTTTTTTTTTTTTTTAATTTAATTTTTTTGACAGGCAGAGTGGATAGTGAGAGAGAGAGAGACAGAGAGAAAGGTCCTCCTTTTGCCGTTGGTTCACCCTCCAATGGCTGCCGCGGCCGGCGCACCGTGCTTATCCGATGGCAGGAGCCAGGTACTTCTCCTGGTCTCCCATGGGGTGCAGGGCCCAAGGACTTGGGCCATCCTCCACTGCACTCCCTGGCCACAGCAGAGAGCTGGCCTGGAAGAGGGGCAACCGGGACAGAATCCGGTGCCCCGACTGGGACTAGAACCCGGTGTGCCGGCACCGCAAGGCGGAGGATTAGCCTAGTGAGCCACGGCGCTAGCCGCCTTTTGACTTTGATATCAAAAGCACATCCCTCTGAAACTCAGTTGTCCAATCGAGACTATTTTGAGTATCAAGTGAGACATTTGAGAAAATTTTCTGTTATTAGATGATTACAGTGTCAATTGGAATTATTAAGTTCGCATTTATTAAGTTCCTAATGTGTACCAGAATCTGTCAGGTACTTGGCATATTGTTGCTACTATTTTTATATTGCTATAGTTCTCATTAAATTTTGAAACTCATTTAAAAACATAAATATGGGGATTTCTTTTTTTAACTTCTATAAGCTTGATATAATTTGAGAAGTAGAAGATGTGTTGGTTTTAAGTGCTGAGACATTGTTAAAGAGTACCTGAAGCCTACTAAGGGCATTTGCCAAGGTTCCATACTTCCTGAGTATTCAAGATTGAATGGCATTAGCACTCTGGTCTTCTTCTTCTTCTTCTTCTTTTTTTTTTTTTAATTTATATATTTATTTGAAAGAGCTATGCAGAGAGAGAAATAGAGAGAAAGAGAAAATCTTCCATCCTCTGGTTCACTCTCCAACTGGCCACAACAACCAGAGCTGCACGGATCCTAAGCTAGGAACCAGGAGCTTCCTCCACATCTCCCATGTGGTTGCAGGGGCCCAAGGACCTGGGCCATCTTCCACTGCTTTCCCAGGCCATAGCAGAGAGCTGGATCAGAAGGACGCAAACCGTCGCCCATATGGGATGCCGGCATTGCATGCAGCAGTTTTACCTGCTACACCACACAGCACCTACCCCAGCACTCTGGTCTTCTAAAAGAGAACACTCTTTCCGCTCTGCTAAATGCCTCTCACTTACATATTCTGTGGTTGAATAGGGGGACATTTGCTGTCAGAATTTCCGCTCCATTGAGTAACTAATAGTATATTGTAACTTCATTTTATTAACTACTTAAGTGATGAACAGAAAGAAATTACACATGCAAGAAAGGTTCATGTTTGTGAAATTATCTTGAGGTCAAAATGTCTAGATTCCAAAGAACTAATGATTTTCTCTTTTTCTTGTAGAACACTTCACTTGCATTGTGAAGGTGCTTTTTACCCTACTGTACACACAGGCTCTTGCAGCACTTTCAGTTAAATGCAGTGAGGAAGATAGGTCAGCCTGGAAACATGCGGGAGCTGTCAAAAAGGTTAGTCTTTTCTCTAAATTTGTCATGTAATAGTTTGGGAAACTCATTTAAGTTGGTGATGTGAGTGAATGAGTAGATGTATGAGAGAAAATCAGTTTAATATTTTAGTTTAGTTTCCAGCTAAAACAAGTAAAAAATGTTCTGGCACAGTCAGGCTACCTGCATCTGTCTCTAAACTTTGGCCTTTATTCCTTTATATTTGGGCAGTTTTATTTTGCCTTTGCAGCAAGTCTTAAATTTAGAAAAGTTATAAAAATGTGGCAATGCAGTGAGCAGATAGCAAAATGTATGTGAATTACCTATTTCATTTATCTGTCATTTCTGTTTCTCTTTGTCTCTATCCCCAATCATGATTAAAATTTAAATTCCTAGCCTTATGGTAGGCATTTGGCCTAGCAATTAACACATCGTTTGAGATGCCCGTGTCCCACTTTGGTGTACCTAAGTTGGATACCCAGCGGTGCCTTCTACTGCCAGCTTTCTGCTAATGGGCCCAGGGAGACAGCAGTGATACCTCAAGTAGCTGAGTCCCTACCATCCTGTGGGAGACCTGAACTGAGATGTCGAGCACTGCAGGCATCTGGGGAATGAGTCTGAGTGGGAGCTCTCTGTCTGTTTCTCTCTGCCTCTCAAATTTAAAATCAATAAATCAATGAATAAATTATTAAAATACATTCTAGACTTTTCTTAATTATGTCTCTTTATAATACTGCTTGTTGGGGTGGGTGTTTAGCCTACTGGTTAAGGTGTCTCTTCAAACTGCTTGGGACACTTGCATCCCTGCAGACTTTGTCCCCAAACAGGAGCTGTTTTGGGTACTTGAGGATTGAGCCAGTGAAAGAAAATGCTCTCTTTCTCTTTGTCCCTATCTCTCTAATAAAATAAAATTAATTAAAAAAAATCTCTTCCCCAAATCAATAAATATGACCTTAAAAACATACTAGGACATAACAAATTTTTAGCAAATGTAAGTTCTCTTGAAATTAAACAATATGGAAAAATTGTGCAAATTTAGTTAAATGTGTTTTCAGTGGCTTGAGAATAAATGAGATACTATAGAACCAAAGAACTGACCAAGTGATTTGTATTACAGATAGGTGATGTTTATTTGGAGAAGTTGTTAGGAAAAATTAACATTCTTTTGATTGGCTCACAGAATCTTAGAATTTTTTAACCTCGTTAAAAAAGTTTTGTTAAAATCATATCTAGCTTATCGAAGGAGAGAGGGCCAGTTTATAAATACTTGAAATATATTCAATATAACCTTCAATTTTATCAATATGGTATCATCATGAAGTGTGTTAAATTGGTTGGTTGGCTATCAAAATCTAATACTACGCTAGTCTCCTGTCACTAGAGATATTACATTATTGTTCATGATGTACAAACTGCCTGAACCCCAGCTTTTGTTAAATTAGGGGTTTGGACCATTTGATTTATAAGGGCTCCCTTTGTTTCTCACATTTTATTCTGAATTTGGAAAATGAATTTCTGGGTTTTTTGAATTATTTTTTTAACTTATTCCTAGTTGATTTTAGGATAATTTTGCCTTGTGAAATTATCTTTTTTATTTTTATTTACTTTTTTATTTATTGGAAAAGCAGAGAGGGAGAGAGAAAAACAAAGATTTTTCATCACTGGTTGAACTCATCACATGTCTACAATAGCTAGGGTAGGGCAGATTGAAACCAGGAGCCTGGAACTCAGTCTGGGTCTCTCACAAGGGTGGCAGGGACCCAGTATTTGGATCATCACCTGCTGCCTCCCATAATGTACATTAGCAGGAGGCTAGAATCAGAAATAGAGCCAGGACTCAAACTTAGGCACTCTAGTGTGGAATGCAGATGTCCCGAGTGGTGTCTTAACTGCTACGCCAAACACCTGCCCCTCTAAATATTCTTTCAGTTCTCAGAATGTACTCAATCTTATATTTGGATTGTTAGTACTCAAATAGTATTCAGACCAAGTATACTAGGTTTCTGTGTTGTGTCATAAATGTTTCCTTAGTAAGCAATTTAATAATAAAAAATTACATATATAAAACATTGGCTGGTATAATTTAGGTATAATTCTATTGATTTGAGTGCTTTCTAAAATGAGGATTTAATGACAAAAAATTAAACAATTATAAATCCATGATGGAAGGAATATGATATAATTCAGGTAATTGTCAGTTTTCTTTTTCAAATTCCTAATTGTTAGCTATTTAAAAAAACACTAAATATGAAAATGATTCTTATCAGAATACAAATTAAAAGTATATTTGTTTATAGTCACATATATTAGTTTAGTGAATTAAAAATTTTGGTGGTTTGTAGCTGGTTTGCCACATGTTGTTAGCTTTTTCTACAACAGAGCTAAACATTTAAATACATAGCAGGTTGTAAAGAATACCAGTGATTTTATTTAAGTGATAAAATATATCAGTGTAATTTCTGTAACTACTTAGGTGTCTGCATAACCCATTCTTCCCTTTGTTCCGTTTCCTTGTTTCTTTGGATCTTCCCATTTCTCACCCTTTTTCTTCCTTTCTTCATTTAGTCTCATTCATTCTGTAGCTATAATTTTTCAGATGTAGGTATGATCATTTTAGGTTTTTTTTGGTATGATCATTTTGACAAGAGCTTATTTTTGCCTTGGGGCAATAAAAATATGGGATGTTTTTGAAGGAATATTAGAGTTAATTTGAAAATGTGGCTTAGTTCTGCTGTAAGAATCATTAGTGTAAGTTGCATTTTTTGACCAGTGGAATTTCTGCTAAAAATCTTTATACTAGAATTTTTTTTTTTTAATTTGGAAAAGAAAGAGACAGATCTTCCAACCACTGGTCAATACCCTAAAATCAGCCAGAGTTGGGTCAGGCTGAAGCTGGAAATCAGGAGCTCCATGAGAGTATCCCATGTGGACTGATTGGACCCAAGTACTTGAGCCATCATCTTCTGCCTCCCTGGACACACATTAGCAGGACGCTGGAATTGGGAATGAAGCTGGAATTCAAACCCAGGCACTCTGATATGGGATATGGGTACCCCAAGTTGCATCTTAACCACTATGCCAAATGCCTGCCCTGCCCAAATTTCTTATCAGGGATCCCTGGATAGGTTTTGTTTTATTTGCTAGGGGTGAAATCATACCATCCAGAATATGCTTAAAGAGCCTGCCATTCCAAAAAGTTTAAGTGGCACTGTAATTTAAACATAGCATTCCACCCAGCACAGACTTGCTTGCATCTCTCTTAATCTTTATTTAATTCACTTATTTTTGGCACTTCTTCCTTAGAACTCTTCTATTCATGATTCCAAGGCTATCATCCATGTACTCAAATCTTTTCTAAGCTTTATGAGCCTACTTTTGCCTTTCCTCAAAGATTGCCTATCTAAAATAGAGTTTCATAAGATTTCTATATGTATGAATTTAAATTATTTTTTATCCCATCTAATACTGTCTGTTGAGAAAGGTTCTGAGTTTTCTGCATTTTGAGTTTAAGTGACTTCCACTCATCTTAGAAAGCAATATGATTAAGTCAGCTTTTGAAACCCTTTATAGGGGTTGGTGTTGTGGTGCAGCCTGTTGAGCTGCTGCCTGTGACACCAGCATTTCGTATCAGAGCACTGGTCCAAGTCCCAGCTATTCTGCTTCCTGTCCAACTCCTGCTGATGCACCTGGGAAGCGGTGGAAGATGACTTAAGTGCTTTGACCCCTACCACCCATATGGGAGACCTGGATGGAGTTCCTGGCTCCTGGCTTTGGCTTGGTCTAGCCCTGTTCATTGTAGCCATTTGGGAAGTGAGTCATTGGATGGAAAATCTTTCTCTCTTTCTGTAACTACCTTTCAGATAAATAAGTACATCTTTAAAAAAGACATTTATAGTACTGTTACTGTTTTGATATTCAGTGGGATATTGATCCTTGTGAATTAAATGTGCCCTATAGATCTTTTCTGTTTGTCGCTCCCCCTCTTCGTGGAGGAACGACACTAAACCCTGCCTAGGCTTCATATCCGAGTCACGGCACCATTATGTCGCTCCCCCTCTTCGTGGAGGAACGACACGGGACCCTGCGCTGTTCTTTCGTCTGCTCGGCCCTCCCCGGGTTTGCTGCTGGTTCTTCCCGGGTTGGCTGCCGTCCCTTCCACCTCCGTGGAAGGGCGGTTCCCCCTGGCCACTTTCCCCACTTCCGCAGGGGAGCGGCACACCGCCGGCCGGCTCTCTCGGGGGCTGCACAGGTGTTCCCCTTAGATGTTCTCCTTAGATGTTCCTGGTGCATGCCGTCTCTCTCCTCCTGTATAGTCCTCCTCTGCCAAGCCCAACTCGGCTGCCCACATGCCGAGTACGCTGCTCTCCTCCAATCAGGAGCAAGTCCTACAGTTTATTGGCTGAACTGGAGGCAGCTGTGTAGAAGCTGTTTTCTTCTCTCCCAGCGCCATATTGTGGGAGAGCAGATGCATAGAATAAGTCTTAATTCCAGTAACTTAGTCTAGTCCGAGTTGCTCCCCACACTGTTGGCTAATTAGGCAAGGGTGGAGTAAGTCACATAAAGTAAGTAGAGCAGTTGCAGTCAGTCATTTTTATAGCTTAGAACCAGGGCATAATACTATGACATGGCTGAGTGAATATGGCAGAAAGCAAAGTTGTAATTTAAATATAATGCAAAGAATGAATTAACAAAAAAGACACCTACAGGCAAGCTTCAAAGCCAAATAAATTCTGTCAATTAGCAAGCAGGTATTTATCAGTCAGGTTTTTGTGAAGGAAAGAGGTACATGGAAAATAGAAAATACATAGTTCCTGGGCTGGTGTTGTAGCAAAGTGGATTAAGGCACCACCTATTAATGCCAGTGTCCCATATAGGTGTCAGTTTGAGTTCCAGCTACTACACCTCCAATTCAGCTCTCTGCTTTGCACTTGGGAAAACAGTGGAAGATGGCTCTAAAGCTTGGGCCTATGTGGATGACGCAGATGAAGCTCCTGGCTCCTGGCTTTAATCTGGCCCAGCCCTGGCCATTGAGGCCATTTGAGGAGTGAACCAGCAGGCAGAAGATCGATCTCTCTCTCTGTCTCTCCCTCTTTCTCTGTAACTCTGCCTTTCAAATAAATAAGCTAAATCTTTAAAAACAGAAGGTATATAGTTCCTGACATTTTGGCATTTTCAGTCTGGTTGAAAAGAGCCCATAACATGAATGATTGCACAAAGACTGAATACCATCAAATAATGGTTTCTGGTTGTTCAGACAATCAATACTTCAGGATAAACTTTTATTCCATGATATTTACTTAATTCTTGTATTTTTTATTTTATATGACAGTTAATGAATAGAATAAATGACTTCATAGGAAAAATTATTATTCTACCTTAGTTTATATTTTATTGTAATTAGCATGTTACTCTTTCCTCTAATATTTCAGTGAATATAAATAGAAGTACCTTTCTTTAAGTATAAAGATTTTCTTAAGATAAATTTGGATTTTTTTTTTTTTTTTGACAGGCAGAGTGGACAGTGAGAGAGAGACAGAGAGAAAGGTCTTCCTTTGCCGTTGGCTCACCCTCCAATGGCCGCCACGGCTGGCGCACTGCAGCCGGTGCACCGCACTGATCCGAAGCCAGGAGCCAGGTGCCTCTCCTGGTCTCCCATGGGGTGCAGGGCCCAAGGACTTGGGCCATCCTCCACTGCACTCCCGGGCCACAGCAGAGAGCTGGCCTGGAAGAGGGGCAACCGGGACAGAATCCGGCACCCCGACCGGGACTAGAACCTGGTGTGCCGGCACCGCAAGGCGGAGGATTAGCCTAGTGAGCCACAGCGCCAGCCGATAAATTTGGATTTATTAATAACCTTTATTTTTGTTTTCATATAAAAATGGAAATAGTCATTCAGCTTCAGTCATGGATTGTCATTTAATGTAATTATCTGTACATTGGTAAATATATTATTTTTGACAATAAATTTTTCTTAAGAAATCTCTTTCAAGGAATTTGAGGGAAATTTTAAAAGAAAAAAAAAACTTTGGTCTGTATTTTCTTCTACTACATGCATGTATGATTTTTATCACTATAATGAACACCTGTATACTTTTATTTGGCTCTTTTCACAGTGTAAACATTTTCTATATCTCTCAAACTTGTCATTTCCTTGCTTAAAATATTCTGTTGACATGTCATAATTTAGGTAACTGCCTAATATTTTTGGTCATTTGTATTTCTTTTAAGATTTATTTAATTATTTGAAAGTCAGATTTATACAGAGAGAGGAGAGACAGAGAGAGAGAGAGAGAGTGAGTGAGTCTGTCTTCCATCCGCTGGTTTACTCCCCAGTTGGCTGCAACAGCTGAAGCCAGGAGCCAGGAGCTCCATGGGTGCAGAGTAGCAGGGACTTGGGCCTTCTTCTACTGCTTTCCCAGGCCATAGCAGAGAGCTGGATTGGAAGTGGAGCAGCTGGGTCTTGAACCAGCGCCCATCTGGGATGCTGGCACTGCAGGCGGCAGCTTTCCTTGCTGTGCCACAGTGTCAGCCTTGGTCATTTGTATTTCTTACTTTTCTATTTTAGTCCTGCAATCAATGTCTTATGTGTGTAACTATTTTTTTTTTGATTGTTTCCTCAGGAAGAATTTTTTTTTTAAACTTTTATTTAATGAATATAAATTTCCAAAGTACGATTTATGGATTACAATGGCTTCCCCCCCATACCATCCCTCCCACCCACAACCCTCCCCTTTCCCACTCCCTCTCCCCTTCCATTCACATTTCTAAGTGTGAATATTGCTGGGTCAAAGGGCATGATTTATATATACATGGTCATTTACATATGCAGTGTAATTGATATGCTTTTAGTATCTTTGACCACCTAACCATTTTCCTTGTTAATCCAGAAGTGTATGGTTTTACCAGTTTTGAAGAATTAAAGTTCTTTGTTTGAAAATAATGTAATGTAAATGTAAAATAATCTAATGATTTTACTGCACTCATTTAAAAGTGTTGTTTCCAATGCAATTTTAAAATAATTTTCACTGACCAATTTCACTAATATTTTAATTTTTTCCAGAATACATGTGATGCAGAAAAGTCATATGAAGTATTATTGAGTTTTGTGATAAATGAACTTTCTAAAGCAAAGTTATACCGTGAAGAAGGAACTCAGGAATGTGCAATGGTATGCTTTTGCTAAGATCAGATGTAGTGGTTATTCAGTTAAAAAATTAGATCTTTTGTTTCCATTATGAATGTAGTATTTAAAGTGTACATCTGTTATAGAATGAATTATCCAAATTTTCTTTTTAACTTTAGGCTAGCGCTATTGCTTGGTCTCCAGAATCCATGGAAAAATACTTACAGGACTTCTGCTTGCCTTTCCTCAGAATCACCAGCCTTCTCCAGCATCACCTCTTTGGGGAAGATTTGCCTGGCTGCCAGGTAAAAGTTAGGGAGAGAATAGGAAGCCTTGTTTTCAGTAGTAAGCTAGTTTTTGGAAATATATTGGTATATGGCAAAATACTTGTGTTGATATGGATGAGACTGCTTTATAATGTTAGAGGGAGAAATGGGATTAAAGATAAGTTTATTTGAGCACAAACTTTTGAATTCCATGCATAGTTTTTAAATAGTATGCGTTTTTCATTATCTCTATTTTGGTGCAAAAAATAATTTGAAACTTGTGCAGTTTTTTCAAAATAGACATTTTCCAAGAATTTTTAAAAGGCTCTTCATGTAAATGTTCTATATGTTAGACTAGCTCAGAGCAATCAGTATTTAGAATATTTATCATTTTTGTTATTTTTCATTTGTTATTATCTGCCCACTTTTATGGTAATATTACTAATGTTGGATATTTGAGCAGTTTGTGCTTAGATCAGTAATAATGCAAACATACCCAGTACTTGAATAGTGTTCAGTATAGTGTTCAGCCTGTTGATATTTGGCACTAGTATCGTCTGCTTTCAGTATCCTTTTTAATGTTATATTGGTCCAATTCTGGGTATTTGAAGAATATGACATCATTTATGTGATTAAAAAAGAGTGATTGTGTAGCAACAAAATGCTTGGCTTGTAGAAAATTGCATTAAATCTTAGCTGAATAAAGTATTACTATCTGTTTCATAAAAATGTGGGCCCCTATAAGTAGATGAGAAAGTAACAAAGCAGGAAATTAGAAGATAAATAAACCCAAAATGGACTTAAAATTTTATGATCTTAACATTATTTGCCATTTAGTTCTAGGAAATTTGGTATAAGAATTAACACATTTATCATATTAATGGACTTTGAATCTTGAAGTATATCAGACTTAGGGGAGTTTTTGTTCATTCTCTCTGAAGCAATTGACTATTACATTAGATAGTTTGGATTATTTGATTTTTATCAAGTGTTTCAAGATGAATTGCACATTTTTCACTAAAATTCATATAGAGTTAAAAGATATTTTACAAATTATACTCTTTCATTGTTTTTTAATTTTAACTTTTAATTTTTAAGAACTGACAGTGCCAGTCCCAAAATGACAAATATATGTTTTCCCTGATTTGTGGTAACTGATACAAGCAGTACAAAAAAAAGTGATATATGTGAGCAAAATTGATGTTTTGAGGTTTGGTTATGGTTTATCTTGAAGAATGATAATTTTTCTACTTAGTACTTGTTGAATTATTTAGTGGAAAGTTAAGCTTGTGGTTATAATGTAAGCCAAAAATATATCATTATAAACATTAAAAGAAAAATACGAAAGGAAGGGGAGGAAGGATGGGAAGTATCAGTATACTCTTAAATCTGTAAATATGAAATTTGTTCCCTTTATATAAATTTAAAAAAATTTAAAAGTGATATTATTGATGATGATTATTATTATAGAAGCTCTGATTTTTCAATTCTTCCTGTTGTCATATTTTCTCCTTGGTTTTTCAAGTTTCTGCCACAAAAATGCTCACCATTCTTGTTTGTTCAAACAAAATTTAATAAAATTATAACAATTAAAGTGACAATATCATAAAGAGATTAAAATGAAATTGTGGCTCTTGAATTTCACATGAGGGAATTTGGACTTCAGTGTTCTTTCTTACTAATCCATAACAAATAGACAAAAAAATCAACTAGAATAAAGGAGACCTGCACAACAGGTCTAATACTAATATCTAATACTAATATCTCTAGGCTGCTTCACTGGAAACTAGCAGAATGCATGGTTTAACATGTGCACAGGATTATATTCAGCAAAATTTATCATATGCCAAACTATAAAATAAATATCAATTAAGTTTAAAAGACTTGACTCATAAAACATTTTTTAAGCTTTATTTTATTTATTTGAAAGGTAGAGTTACAGAGAGAGGTACAGACATAGAAAGAGAGGTCTTCTATCCACTGGTTCACTCCTCTAATGGCCACAATGGCTGGGGTTGAGCCAAGCCAAAGCCAGGAGCCAGGAGTTTCTTCTGGATGCAGGGGCCCAAGTACTTGGGCCATCTTCTGTTGTTTTCCCAGGCACATTAACAGGGAGCTGGCTCAGAAGGGGAGCAGCTAGGACAGGAACTGGCACCCCTATGGGATGCCAGTGCTGCAGGAAGGGACTTTAACCCAGTGTGCCACAGTGCCAGCCCCAAAACTTTTTTTATGACACAAAACTAAATTAGAAATCACAGAAATATTTAAAAAAAAAAAACTCCAAATTTGTGATAATTAAGCAACCCACAATTCTAAGTAACTTGTGAATCAAAGCAGAGATCACTAGGAAATTAGGAAATACTTTACCTGAATGAAAATGAAGCACAATAGTTACCCATTTTCCCCAAGTGAGAACATTTCAGATCCACTATTTTAGCAAATATCAATTATATAATACAGAATTATTAAATATAGTCGTTTGTTACACATCAGCTCTCCAGATTCTGTTTATCTTATAACTGAAGTCTGTATCCTTTGACCAACAACTTCTCATTCACCCACCCATAGCCCCGGGCAACTACCATTCTACTATGCTTCCGTGAATTTGACTTTTTAAAATTCCATATTTTTCAGTGGGATCATGCAATATTTGGCTTTCTGTGGCTGGCTTATTTCTTTTAGCATAGTGTCCTTCAGGTTCATCTGTATTGTTACAAATGACAGGTTTTCTTTCTCTTTTTGTTTAATGTCAAATAGCAATGTATGCATATGTGACATTTTCTTTTTTTTTTAAAGATTTATCTTTATTTATTTGAAAGGTATAGTTACAAGGAGAGAGAGAGAGAGAAAGAGAAACTTCCATCTGCTGAATCACTGCTCAAATGGCTGCAACAGCTGCAGCTGAGCCTGTCTGCAGCCAGGAGCCAGGAGCCTCTTCCAGGTCTCCCACATGGGTGCAGGGGCCCAAGCACTTGGACCATTCTCCACTGCTTCCCAGGCTCATTAGCAGGGAGCTGGATCAGAAGTGGAACAGCCAAGAAATGAACCAGCACCCATATGGGATGCCAGCACTACAGTGGCTTAACCTGCTATGCCACAGCTCTGTCCCTGTTTGTGACATTTTCTATTTCCATCCCTCCATCAGTGTAGAGACTGATTCCCTGTCTTGGGTATTATAAATAATGCTTCAGTGAACACAGACATACTCAAATGGTTTTATCCAAGGAAGACACAGTTGGTTTGACAACAAAAATCAATTAATTTAATCTACTATGTTAATAAGGAAAAGCATTTGACAAAGTACAATGATAAAAACTCAAATGATGAATAAAATGGAATTTTCTCTACTGGATAAAAGGCATCTTTGAAAAACCTGTAGCTAACATTATACTGAATAATAAAGGTCAGGAACAAGATTAGGAACAAGATAAGGATGTCTGCTTTCGCCATCTTTTCAGCTTTGTACTAGAGTTTCTAACAAGGCAGTTGGGCAAAGAAAAGTTAAAAAAAAAAAAGACATTGAAAAGGAAGAACTGTATTCACAAATAGATGATTTTATATGTAAAAAAATCATAAGGAATTTCTCAGTATTTATTGAATGAATAAGTTCAGCAAAGTTGCAGATGTAATATAAAAATATTTGAAATACCATTTGTATATACTAGCAATGAGCAACTTGAAATTAAGAAATAATTTCATGTACAATAGGGATGATGAACTAGTCTGGAATTAGTGACAGTGGTTGCTGAAGTTCTATGAATATGCTAAAAACCACTCAATTGTATACCTTTTTAAAAATTTTATTTATTTTTAGTTATTTGGAAGAACAATACAAAGAGAAAGAGACAGACAGACAGACACAGAGACTCTGTGATTTTCCATCTCGCTGATTCATACCCTGTCTACAACAACCGGGGCAGGGCTGGGACAGGCCAAAGGCAGGAGCCAGGAACTCCATCCAGCAGGGTCTCTCCTCATTGGTGGCAGGAACCCAAGTGCTTGAGCTGTCATCTGCTGCTCATAGGGTGGGCATTAGCAGGAAACTGGATCAGGAATTAAGCAGAGACTGAAACCCAAGCACTCTGAAGCAGCATTGTAAGTGCTACACCAAGTGCCCACCCCAGTAGTGTACTTTACATCAGTGACTTTTATGCTATATGAATTGTAGGTTGATATTAAAAAAAAAAAAGTTTGACATTTAATTTGAAATGCCACTTATCAGAAAATATCAATAGGTACTTCAGCAGTAAGATAAAAAACAATGTAAAAGAGGTCTAAAAATTTCAACAGTACTTCTCAAAAGAATATAAAGTCCAACAAATAGATAAAAAGGCACTCAACATCATTGTTCATTAAAGAAGAGGAATTGATGTGTTGATAGCAAGTATTGGTGAGGATTTTGGAATCCCTAGAATTCTCATTCATTCATTACTGTTAGGAATATAAATACTATAATCAATTTGAAAAATTGGCAGATTTTTTTTTAATATTTTTATTTTTATTTATTTGACAGGTAGAGTTACAGACAGTGAGAGAGGGAGACAGAAAGGTCTTCCCTCCATTGGTTCACTCCCCAAGTGGCTGGAGCTGTGCTGATCCGAAGCCAGGAGCCAGGAGCCAGGAGCCAGGTGCCTCCTCCTGGTCTCCCATGCAGGTGCAGGGGCCCAAGCACTTGGGCTATCCTCCACTGCTTTCCCAGACCACAGCAGAGAGCCGGACTGGAAGAGGAGCAACTGGGACTAGAACTGGCACCCATATGGGATGCCAGCGCCACAGGCGGAGGATTAACCTAGTGCGCCATGGCGCTGGTCCCGACAGTTTCTTTAAAAAAGTTAAATATATACTTACTGTACAGTCCAATAGTTCTCCTACACATCTACCAAAAGAAATGAAAACATAAAGACTTATAAATGAATGTTCATAACAGCCTATTTCTAGTAATCAAAAACTGGCAACACCCCAGTACATGAACAGGTCAATGTATGAGCAAAACGTGGTATGCCCATACATTGGAATACTACTCAGCAATTAGAAGGAACGGATTACCAAACCACATGAATTAATCTCAAAATATTACTCCACATGAGATACCAGGCACAAAAAAACAACAAATCATATAGTTCCATTTATATGCAATTTTTTAAAAAGCCAAAACTTGGCAGAAAGCAGATTAGTGGTTGCCTAGGGCTGGGATTGAATGCATAGGAGCACAAGCAAATTTTGGGTAGTGATAGATTTTTCCTAAAATTTTATTGTTCTAGACATTGCCTAATTATATATTTGCCTAAATTCATCAAACTACATTTAAGTTGGTGGATTTTATAGTATGCAAATTCTACTTCTTTGGAGTTATTTTTAAAATGCCTTCTTTGTGTAGCTATGTAAAGGAGGGTCTATAGCCCCATTTCCTGAGATTTTAAACATCTTTTCCAGCCTGGGTATCATTTTCCTTTTTCAATCTTTGTTTCTTTATCATAGCATTTTTCAGAATTTTGTGCTTAATGTGCATAATTAGTTCAGTTTTGCAAGCATTTTGTGTTTGTCTACTATGTACTATGTACTGGGAGGACAGAGTCCCTATTGCTGTGAAACACATAGTCTTACAGGGAAGGCTAATTTATTTTTAAAGTTTTTATTTTTATTTTATTTTTTTTTATGGAAACTTTTAATGCTGGATAGGGGAAACCCGACAGGCTGGAGGGAAAGGGTGAGAGAGCAAGAGAGAGAGCACAAGTGTGGGGGTAGCAGGTCCTGTTATAGTTTTGCAGGGGGTAGGAAAGTGGGAGCAGCGAATCCCATTAGGGTGAGGGTGGAGCTGATGTTTGTGGTTGGGCCATTTGGCCACCTAACATCCTGGAGAAGCCAAACTTAGTGTACAGGGTGGTGGCTGGTCCAGAGCCTAAGATGGCATCTGGGGCTTGAGATGGTGCTTTTAGATAAGACAGCACCATTTCACTAACATTCCCCCCTTTTGTTTTATAAAGCAAGTGTCATATAGGATTACATCGGCCCCCAAAGTCCAGGAGGAGTGGAGGGACAATGATCTGTCTTTTAGAGCTACTTTCTGCTGACATGGGGTGATGAGTCACACCCCACTGGTGAGGCAGTGTCTCAAGCCATGATCTCCTGGGTGGGGAGCCCAGTATATCCCTGTAGTAGCATTTGGTTGACCACCTGGTTGGTGAAGGCTTTGGTTTGTTCTGTTATCACCTCCTGTAAACACTTAAGTAGACAAGGTAGTATAAAAGCCAGGGTGAGAAAAGCAGCCAGTGGTCCTAGCAGTGGCATTAACCAAGTAATGAGAGGATTTCATAGAGAGGAAATGAGGGGGTCTCTGGACCCTCATGAAGACCATTTGATGGATGTGATTTTACCTGGCCTAATGGGTTAAGATAACAACACTATTAAGATCAGTCTGTTCTATAGTACCACAACTGTTAGTGAGGTGCTATGGTTTGGAGACCTGAGATGGCATCAGCTGAGGTTTCAGTGGACCTAGTGACCTCCTCTTGTAACTCTTGGAGTGGTCGAGATAACATTGTGGTCCAAAGCCATTCCTGTGATCACTACTGAGGAGAGGGAGGCTGCGAAGCTGATCCCATCCAAAACCAGAAGAAAGGCTGCTTGTCTCTTGTGGGTAGAAGGGTTGTCTGTAGAAAAAATTCTGAACAATCATACGTTAAGTAGGGGGAGAGGACCATCAAAGCACACTGATCAGGAGTAAAGCCATTGATGTAATAAGAGTAGAGGGTATGATTACAAAGGAATGAAGCCCCAAGTTGGCTAGAAAGGGATTTTTAAAGTTATTAATAGAAAAGATAAGTGTAAGCATAGAAGTATTTACAAGTTATGGAAAGATTAATATTATCTGGATGAAGTCCACAGTCTCATTAAGCAGGATCTGGGGAGACTCCCCTGGGGGGCTGGAATTCAAAGGATAATAGGAATTGATCTGGTAAAAGGAAGAGGAGACACAGCAACCTCCTATGTGGTCTTTCCATGAAATAAAAAGGAATTGGGGAATATACTTTTGTCTTTAATAGTAACACACTTCTGTAAAAATCAGCCTCAGAATATGAAGTCCTGAAGATAGGAGTCCTTGGATCACTGACTTGTCTGGTTCTTTGTTAGTGAGCATAGCTTTCAAATGACTAGCTCTTAGATCTGTCAGGTTGTTTTTTTTTAAACACCCACCCCTTAAACCCCCCTTTTGGGCTAGTAGATCCAAAACCCCCTTTTAAATGGACTTTGTTTCACATTCATTCAGAGTCCAGGCAAATTATTTAGCACTGCTTTTTGTGAATTCTGCATTTTTACTATTATTCTTTATCCACTTTAACAACCTGTATCTTTTTAACAGTACTAGCATTTGCTTTTGTAGAGTAACTAGGTTCTGTAGATTATGTCCATCAGGTATGTGACAACTCCATTTAAAGATCTATGTGTAAAAGAAGCAGATGCTGTGACTCTCAGGGTTAAATTGCAAGGAGAAATGTCTTGGGGGATATTTGGATTCAACAACTAGAAACCTTTTTCTCTCTTGTTTGTTCTTGCTCTCTTCACTTTTTTCAGTTGACTCAGTTAAGAAAAGTTTCTTACTGTCCTGAAGTAATTGATGAGAACAGTACTTAACATAACTATAATAGGAACCATTTTTGATGAAATATCCTAAATATTTTCTATTTCATTTCTAAAAGGAAGAAGAAGAATTTTCAGTTCTTGCCAGCTGCCTGGGACTTTTGCCGACCTTTTACCAAACAGAACACCCATTCATCAGTGCCTCCTGTCTGGATTGGCCACTTCCAGCGTTTGATATCATAACTCAGTGGTGTTCTGAGATAAAATCATTTACTGAAAGACATGCAGAACAAGCAAAGGTATGTAAAAAGCATTGTACTCACTTGCCACAGTGATGATAAGCTAATAGGTAAGATAATAGTGAATATTAAATTTCAGATTATCTATTTTTAGAAGCATTAAGCCAGTTAATTTTTAAAAGTGGTTTACTCATATAAATTTCATTTATAAGTGTAAAATCAGAAATATTTCAGCTAATGATAAGGTATCAAGCCAGCAGATTTTTACTGAATATCTTAAATAATCATAACACTAGACTTGGAAGATAGAAAGAATTTCAAGGTGAATGTGGAACTTGTGTTATTATTTGGAGGGAAGTGTTTTGTTTAAAAGAAGATTTGGGCTAGTAGATCCAAAACATCATATCTTTAGCATTAAGATTTGCTGGACCTAAACTTTTAGTTGAAGTAGTCAAAGAGCTTGTGTTGGAGATGACTGAATTGGAGAGTAGAGTGGGGGCCGCAGTGAGTGGCTGTGAATGTTGGCATTTGGTGCCTTTGTCTATAGCTAGAACACAGATTTTGAGAAATGGGATAATTTGATAAAAGTAGTGTTTTAGGGAGGTAATTCCAGTGGCTTTTTAGTAGATAAATTAAGAAGAAAATTAAGCCAAAGACTGGTTTTGAAGAAAATAATCTGGATTATTTTTCTGTTAGTAAAAATTTGAAAGTAACTAATTCATGGACATTTGAGGAAAATATATAGGACTTGGTGACCAGATGTACATGGCTTTGCATTCTTGAACTTGACTCCTTAGGAGAATAGTGACTCTTACATGAAGATATTTCAAAGTAGAAAAATGGTGGCTGGTATTGTAGCATAACAGATTAAGTTGCTGCCTGCAAAGTTGGCATCCCATATCGGTGCCCGTTCAAGTTCCAGCTGCTCCACTTCTAATCCAGCTCCCTGCTGATACACCTGGGAAAGCCACAGAAGATGGCCCAAGTCCCTGGGCCCCTGCACCCACATGGGAGACTGGGATGAAGCTCTTGGTTTCTGGCTTCAGTCTGGTCCAGCCCCAGCCATTTGGGGAGTGAACCAGCAGATGGAAGTTCTCTAACTTTCCTTCTCTCTCTCTCTCTCTCTCTCTCTCTCTCTAACTCTTTAAAATAAATAAATCATTAAAAATAATTTTAGTGATTTATTTATTTGAAAGGCAGAGTTATAGAGAGCAGAGGCAGAGAGAGAGAGCTGTCTTCCATCCACTGATTCACTCCCCAGAGGGCCACAATAGCTGGAGCTTTACCAATTCAAAGTCAGGAGCCAGGAGCTTCTCCAGGTCTTCTATGCAGGTGCAGGGGCCTGAGGACTTGGGCCATCTTCCACTGCTTTCCCAGGCCATAGCAGATAGCTGTATCAGAACTGGAGCAGTCAGGACTCGAACCTGCACCCGTATGGGATACTGGCATTGCAGGTGGCGGCTTTACCCACTACACCACAGCTCTGGCCCCCTAAAATTCTTTTTTTAAAAAAATAGAAAAAAATGGAATAAAAGATTAGTTTATATTGGTGCAAAAATTTTTGTAGCATACATTTTCCATGAAGTTTTTGAAGACCTCCCATAGGAACCTCTCATGTTCTGATAGGAACATGCTCTGCTTTTAAACACCATTGATAATGCTGCATTGCCTAGGGAGGAAGCTATGGGCTCTTTGCATGCTTTTGAGGATCTTCACAATCTTGCTTGCCTTTCCATCCTCATTTTATACTATTCCTCTGTCTTGATCACAAAGAATGGTTCACAGGTGTGTTGTCCATTTTCAAGCTTCTGTAATATTGCTTATTTGTTGCTTTTATCTTATTCAGTCCTCTTGCCCTTCTCCTGTTGAGTTAATCACTTTGCTAAGTGTTACCTCTTTCATGAAGCTCTGTCTGCTAGTCTTCCCTTTGAGTCCTACTCCGCTCCTTCTGTTGTACCATAAAACTGTAATTTTGACACTGTCTCTATATTTATTTCTTTAGTGTGTTTGAGTGGGGCTTCACAAAGCAGAAATTGCTTTTTCTTTTAAAAACCTTTATTTCAACCATTTCCCCTTCCTCCCCACCCCCAACTCTTTCCAAACCCTAATAACCACCATCTACTCTCACCTTCTGAGATCAGTGCTGTTTTTTAGATTCCACATATGAGTGAGATCATATAATAACTGACTTTCTTTGGCTAATTTCAGCTAATGTAATGACCTCCATTTTGTTGCAAATGATAGGAATTCATCTTTTTATGGCTGTATAGTATTCCTTTGTGTATATGTACTATTTTATTTATTCATCCATTTCTTTGCATTGTAAATAGTGCTGCAATAAATTGGAGAGTGCAGATGTCTCTTTGACAGAGTAATTTCATTTTCCTTTGAATATATATCTGGTAATGCTGAATCATATGGTGTTTCTATTTAAACTTTTTTAGGTACCTCCATACTGTTATCCACAATTGTGAATTAATTTATATTCCCACCAGTGGTGTGCAAAGGTTCCTTTTTCTCACATCTTCTGCAGGTCTTTTCTGTCTTGAGAAACAGTTTTATTTTTTAAAAATTTGAGATACACACACACACACATACACATACACAAAGCTCCCAGCTCTCAATCGCTGGTTCATCCCCCAAAAGCCTGCTATAACCTATGCTGGGCTGTGGCCAGAGCCTCAGCCAGGAACTCAATCCAGGTGTCCCACATGGAGGGCAGAACTTGAACTATCACCACTGCCTCCCATGGTGCTGCGTTGACAGGAAACTAGACCAGGACCTGGAGCCAGGAACCCAACCCAAGCATTACAGCCTGGATTGTGGGACTCTTAACCACTAGGGTAAATGCCCACTCCTGTCTTGTGTCTTTTTTGACAACAGCCATTCTAATCAGAGTAAGGTAGTATCTCATTGGAGTTTTGATTTGCATTTCCCTGGTGATCAGTGGTAGGGAACATGTTTTTATGTGCCTGTTGGCCATTTATATGTCTTCCTTTGAAAAATGTTGCCTATTTAAATTTTTTGTTTTGAAAGATTTATTTATTTGAAAGGCAGAGCTACAGAGAGAAAGAGAAAGAGAAAGATCTTCCATCCTCTGGTTCACTCCCCAGATGGCCACAGTGGCCAGAGCTGGGTTAATCTGAAGCCAGGAACCAGGAGCTTCTTCTAAGTCTCCCATGTGGATGTAGGGGCCCAAGCACTTGGCCTCCTTCTGGTGCTTTCCCAGGCATGTTAGCAGGGAGCTGGATCAGAAGTGGAGCGTAGCAGATGAAGCCACTGCCTGCAGTGCCGGCATCCCATGTGGGTGCTGGTTTGAGTCCTGGCTGCTCCACTTGTAGTCTCAGGGAAGAGTTAAGGAAAACACTGCAGAGGAAACTCTTCTGATCAATTTCTTAACATCATTTATTGACAAGACTGTCCTTTCTCCAATATGCATTTTTAATATCCTTGTTGAAGTTCAGTTGGATGTAGATACATAAGTTTACTTTTAGATTCTCTAGCCAATGATTTTTTCTACCTTCTGATGTCTTCCTTTTGCTTATTAGCATCTCTGTATTTCAGTTTGAAAAACTCCTTTAAGCATGACTTGTAGGATTGGTCTAGTGGTGATAAATCCTCTCAGCTTTTGTCTGGAAGCATCTGTATCTCTCCTTTATATCTTTTTTTTAAAAGCTTTATTTATTTATTTGAAAGTCAGAGTTACACAGAGAGAGGAGAGGCAGAGAGAGAGAGAGAGAGGTCTTCCATCTGATGGTTCACTTCCCAATTAGCCACAACGGCTGGAGCTGCGCCGATTCAATGCCAAGAGCCAGGAACTTCTTCCGGGTCCCCCACGTGGGTGCAGGGGCCCAAGGACTTGGGCCATCTTTCATTGCTATCCCAGGCCATAGCAGAGAGCTGGATCGGAAGTGGAGCAGCCGGGACTAGAACTGGTGCCCATATGGGATGCCAGTGCTTCAGGCCAGGGCGTTAACCTGCTGTGCCACAGCACCAGCCCCTCTCCTTTTTATCTAAAAGAATACTTTGCTGACTACAGTATTCTTGGTTAGCTGTTTTTTCTCCCCTTCGGTATTGTGAAAATCTCTACTCATTTTTTTTCTGGCCCTTTATAAGGTTTCTGTTGAGAAGTGTCTGCAGTCAGGTGGATTGGGATACTCTTGCATATTTTCTTTTACAGCTTCAAGAATCTTCTCCTTATCTTTAGCCTTGGAGAGCTTGGGGTAGACTTGGCTGAGTTTAATGTAATTGATGATCTCTGAACTTCCTTTTTCTAGATTCTTGTATCTTTCTCTGGGTTTGGGAACTTTTCTGCTATTATCTCTTTGAGTAAGTTTTCTACCCTTTTGACCTTCTCTAGTGCCTTTAGTGCCCCCAGTAACTTGGATATTTGGTATCTTAATGCTGTTCCAGAGTTCCTGTAAGCTTTTTTTCATTCTTCTCTGTGTATTTTTATTTATTTTTCCTCTGTATATTTTCAAAGAGTCTATCTTTGAACTCACTAATTTTTTTCTTGTTTGATCTATTCTGCTGCTGATATCTTTTATTATGTTTTAAACTTCACTTAAGGGGCCGGCACTGTGGCATAGCAGGTAAAGCCACCGCTTGCAGTGCCAGCATCCTATATGGGTGCCAGTTTGAGTCCTGGCTGCTCCACTTCCCACCCAGCTCTCTGCTATGGCCTGGGAAAGCAGCAGAAGATGGCCCAAGTCCTTGGGCCCCTGCACCTACGTGGGAGACCCAGAAGAAGCTCCTGGCTTCTAGCTTTGGATTGGTGCAGCTCCAGCTGTTGCAGCCATTTGGGGAGTGAACCAGTGGATGAAAGACCTCTCTCTCTCTCTACCTCTCCTTCTCTCTCTCTCTCTCGGCCTCTCCTTCTCTCTGTATGTAACTCTTTCAAATAAATAAATAAATCTTTTTTTAAAAAAAAACTTCACTTATTATATATTTTCAAATCAAAGATTTGTTTTATTTTTTCAAAATTACTTCTCTTTCTGTATTAAATTTCATTAGAATAATAAATCACTTCTCTATTTTCCTTTTGTTTAGTTTCCTTAAAATGCCTATTTTGAATTCTGCATCTCAGAATTTGCATACATCAGCTACTATGTGATCAGTTTCTGCAGCTTATTTTGTGCATTAAGTGAGCTCATAATTCCCTGAAAGTTCATATTGCTTGTTTGCATATGGCATGGTATACTCATTGAGGGATTGAATTTTTTCCATTGTTCATAATCTGGATTTGTTTCTGCATTTTAGAAATTCTAAGCATTCTGCTTATTTTCTTGGAGCCCCTGGACCTTAAGACTTTCACACTCGAAGGCACCACCCTACGCAGAGGTTTTCCACAGATCTGCTTTTGGTGTGTTGTCACTATTTCAGCACTAGAGGGTGCGCCTATCTCAGGTTTATCTCAAATCTGCTGTTTGTTGTTAGAATGAACTGCTAGAGGCTCTGAGAGCACTGGTCTAGAGATAGAGGCCTTTGAACTTTATCTGGTCCTGGGTCTCAGGGGCTAGGTATTGAACTCCAGTCACTGCTGGTATCCCTGCTTCATTCTCTTCTCCTAAGCCTTACCTTGACCCCAGATCAACCAGATTCTCTTTTTCAGAAATTTAAAATTTGAATAGTGACACTTGAATAGTACAAAACAGTGCCCTTGAAAAATAGTCCCTGAGTTATTGCTTCTGAGTTTTTATGCAAACAATAAAAACCAGTTCTTATTTAATTAAAGCAAACCAAACAGAAAAAAGAATCTAGAATTTCTTCTTTAGAGGTATACTCCAGTAACTTGCAGAACTAAGAGCTGAACTGCCATTCTTTGGGAAGAGGAGAAACCATGAAGACTTGCGGTCTGTTTTTTCTGAGGCACTAGCACCTGGGTAACCGTATCAGCCACCTCCCTTGCTTGTGTGTGTGTGCTCAAGATGCAAGTCCAAAGAAAGAGTATCTGCTTTGCCTAACTTGGATCAAATGTACATCCCTGATGTGGAACAGAGTCTATGAGAGTCTATGAGAAATGTGTAGAGCAGTAAACAGGGTTATTTTTGAGAAGAATTTTTAATGCTGTTACACGTTGAGCATCCCTAATCCAAAAAACCCAGAATCCCAAATGCTCCAAAATCTGAAACTTTCTGAAAACTCCATTTTTATGCATAGAGTTATTGAAAACATTGTATAAAATTACATTTAAACTATGTGTGTAAGATATATATGTCAATAAATGTCATGTTTAGATTTGGGTCCTACTCCCAAGAACCCTCGTGCTGAATCCAATAGTAAGAGAAAGGAAAAAGAGAATGAAAATGTTGCAAAAATATATGACATAGTTGTAGAAGTTTGCAACTAGTCGTATGTGTCAGCTAATATGCAGTGAAATATATAACTTAGTTCTTTCACTTTTTTGAACCAGCATCTCAACTGATTGGAATTGTTTGACTAAGGATGTGACCCAAACATTGTTTGAGAGACCTGAGTTTCTGGTGGTTGATCCTGACTTGCTTACATAGGCTGTAGTAATTTTGTGTTAAATTTTTGCCTTTCATGGCAGGAGTAGGGGTAGACGTTTCTAAGTTCCAAAACACTGTTTCCAATTATGTAGCAACATTTCATGTGTTTTTTTTTTTTTTTTTAGAAGATTTTTTATTTGAGAATCAGAGTTACAGAGGGGAGGAGAGACAGAGGGGTCTTTCATCTACTGGTTCACTCCCCAAATGGCCACAATGGCCAGAGCTGAGCTAATCTGAAGCCAGGAACCAGGAGCTTCTTCTGGGTCTCCCACGTCGGTGCAGGGGCCCATGTACTTGGGCCATCTGCTGCTGCTTTCTCAGGCCATAGCAGAGAGCTGGATCAGAGGAGCCGCTGGGACTTGAACTGGTGCCCCATGGGATGCCATTGCCACAGGCAGAGGCTTAACCTACTACACTACAGCACCAGCCTCTATGGCAACATTTCTGTTCTTTATAATCAGGATCATTCTCTGCAGACAATGCTGTAAGCGATACCCATCTTTTCTAATAATGGTTTGAGGGACTTAGAATGGTTACATTTGGTTTCTAATTCAATGGAAGTATTATAGCTCCTGATAGAGGATAGTATATGGCTTCCTTAGGTACTAAAAGCATGTAAGAGTCCAGAATAGCAGTGAATTAGAGATTTATTACTGAATTTGACCTAAAAATGGTGTAATCATGAGAGGTGCCACAACTACTTTCCACCCTGGATCCCATACCTATGCAGTCCAGCTGTGAGAAAGGTCTTCCTTAGATCTTGGTTGCTGTTTGGAGCATATGCCTCTCCTGTAGGAGCATGTACCTCCTTCTATACAGATGTATTTGCCTACCTCCCACATCTAAAATCCATCAGTTCAGTAGTTTAATATTTTTTAAAAAGTTATTTTTTCAGATGATTTAGTCTGTTAAGATCAATGAATTTCATGAAGACCCTCCTGTTGCCTTCTCTATGAAAAAAAATTCTTTGATTGCATACAGTCTGGTGTAGGTTGCCAGACAATAAATGACCTATTCTAAGTGTCAGTTTCAGTGAGGACAAATTGCTATCCCTTTGACTTAATGGAAAGGTTCCAGTGTTATCAACCCCTTACAGAATATTCTACTTCTGAGGTCTAGGGTTGAGCACTGCGTATTAACAAATGGCATGTTGTAAACCCATATATGGATTGTCCTTATCCTTGGTTACATGGCCATTTTACCCATGAACCCATTGATAAGCAGCAAGCTAGCCACTTAGTTACTCCATTGATTTGGATTGGACAATGGCTGGCTGAAGGTAAAATGAATCAATCACCATATAAATCACCTATTCTTTTTTTTTTTTTTTTTTTGACAGGCAGAGTGGACAGTGAGAGAGAGAGACAGAGAGAAAGGTCTTCCTTTGCCGTTGGTTCACCCTCCAATGGCCGCCGCGGTCGGCGCGCTGTGGCCGGCGCACCGCGCTGATCCGATGGCAGGAGCCAGGAGCCACATGCTTTTCCTGGTCTCCCATGGGGTGCAGGGCCCAAGCACCTGGGCCATCCTCCACTGCACTCCCTGGCCACAGCAGAGGGCTGGCCTGGAAGAGGGGCAACCGGGACAGAATCCGGCGCCCCGACCGGGACTAGAACCCTGTGTGCCGGCGCCGCTAGGCGGAGGATTAGCCTAGTGAGCCGCGGCGCCGGCCGTAAATCACCTATTCTTAAGATGATAGATTCATACTATATTTTAGCTATGTTAAGTGTGAATGAAGTAACATCTAAAACAATTTAGTGTTACCAGTATTTTCATATAACTGCAAATAGTGAATAAATTATACCCTGTAGGGAAATTTAACTAAATTGGCCCCTTTTTCTAAAACAATCTAAAACAATAAAATTATGAAAAACAATAAAATTATGAAAAGATTTTAGCCCCAACACTATGGTTGGGAAAGATCTTAATAGCTTAAATTGTAATGCATTGTACTTATTCTAGGAAAGAGATTCTAAATTGTAAACTATTAAAATAGAAATCCTTTGCTAAAGAAAAAACCATGAATTGATTAATCTGAGAAAGATCAAAACTTGGTTTTTAGAAATGTATAACTGTATAAACTTTGCAGTAAGTATATTTAAAGACAAATACACCTTGATATATTTTCCATACGTACCTAGAGATAGTTAATACTTTTGAAATAATAATGTGTTTAAATGTTTTGGGTTGCTTGATCTAAAAAATTACATCACATTATATTTGGAAACTACATTAAAATAGAGAATGGTAATAGCCAAAGCATTATTTTCTTCATTTATAAAATGGAAATGAGAAGAGTATGAATAAGAAAAGAAGTCACATCCTCCAAGGCATATATTTTTTCTTAAAAAATTCTTTAAAAGATGAATATTTTGTGCTAGTGACTTAAATTCCTAGGTCTAATGACTGTTTTTATGTTTTAGGCCTTGCTTATCCAAGAATCGAAATGGAAACTACCACACCTATTACAATTGCCTGAGAATTATAATACCATTTTTCAGTACTACCACAGGAAAACCTGTAGTGTTTGCACCAAGGTTCCTAAAGATCCTGCTGTTTGTCTTGTTTGTGGTACTTTTGTATGCCTGAAAGGACTTTGCTGCAAGCAACAGAGTTACTGTGAATGTGTTTTGGTAAGCAATAGTAAATAAAATAAAATTTATAAAAAATGCAAATTTGATGTTACATGGAACGTGATAAATGTGGTCAAGCCAGTTCATCAAATTTAACTACTCTGTGAATTAAACACAATAAATCTAGGGACTGTGGTTTTGTTTTGGGGTTTTTTTGGTTTTGGTTTTTGCAGTAGAGGGTTAAAAAAAAAAAGTCTCCAAGGCTTTAAGTGAATAAAACCTTTGTTAAGTGCAACTTCAGATCTTCTCCTTTCTCCTACTGTCCTTTAGTGGTACATCCTCATAAGGGTACTGTGGAACAGCAACCATCTATGCTGTTGGGGATGCTGGCTTCTGAACCAGGTTGACTTCTTAATTGCTTTCCTAGGTAATGCTTACCCAAATTCCTGCTAGTGTATTAACAGTAAAGTATTGGGAATGGTGTTAGAAAGTTGAACTTAGATGAAATATTATGAAAAATTTAAAAATATATTGAAGGTATTTAATTAACACATTCTTGATTTTGTTATAAAACCCACTTGATTATAAAATACACTGACATTTTAAATTTTTTTTAGCATTCTCAGAACTGTGGTGCTGGAACAGGGATTTTCCTATTGATCAATGCATCGGTGATTATCATCATTCGAGGCCACCGCTTCTGCCTGTGGGGATCCGTGTATTTGGATGCACATGGAGAGGAAGACCGGGATCTTAGGTTAGATGTGCAAGGATATATCCAGGAGTTTTACTGAAGTGTGGTCAGTAAAACCCAATTTGCTACTCCTGGCTTTGTAATTATCACTTTTTCCTTAAATATTGAGCTCTCACAGTGATTAAGGAGCTATTTCTGTTTTTTGAGATATTTTCCCTATCAACATACAGAAGAAACATGAACAAAATTATTATGTGAGATTTTTGCCACAAATTATCAGTGAGAAATGAAATGCATACAAAATCTTCATTGTATTATATTACTTTTAATACTTTTTTTCTTTTTTATTCTAGGCGAGGCAAACCTCTCTACATTTGTAAAGAAAGATACAAAGTTCTTGAGCAACAGTGGATTTCTCATACTTTTGATCACATCAATAAAAGATGGGGTCCACATTACAATGGGCTGTGACTCACCACCTCAGCACTGCATTCTATCATCATTTTCATTAAGAATTTATTTTATCAACAATAAGCTTTAACTTAATTTGGGGGAGGGTAATACTTGCTGAGGGAAGAAAAGATGTACATTATGAAGCCTTTCCAAAATTAGGTGCTTGGTAATCTCATTAATGAAATAATACTTTAAAAAAAATGGATCTGGAGAACATAGCAAATAAGTGGAATCATTCTTTAGTGATATTTTTTTTAAGTGCACAATTGATAAGAAGCACAAGTTGTTCACAAAATCATTCAGAAATGATTCTCCCAACAGTGCATATCAGCTGTTCATGGATTCTTGGAGTGGGTGTGGTTTATTTGAAATTTTACTCCTGTTTTCTATCTGTGTGTTTTAATTTGCATCTGCTAAACATAATGCATCTTTTTCCTCTGCCATTCTTGTGTTGATTTGAGATTTTTGCTGTATGTAATTAGAAAAAAATGTAAAACATGATTTATGTGAAATATTGTATAGTAAAAGTTGGTCTAATAGTAGAACTTAAAATTTTTTTTCTTATTGTGGGGAATCTGTTGAAAGTTTAAGGCTTTGCTGAAAACTTATTCATTCTCAGGAATTTCATAAATATTCTCCCAGGTAAATAATTGAAATAGCTGTAAAATAAGTAGATAGCAGTTGTTAATATAATGCAGTACATTTTGGGGGGCATATGTGTGGTTGGGAGGGCCTTAAAAATTTGTCATTTCATTTGGGTGGATTGCTAGAGGCAGTAACAAACAGGTTTTCCTACAAAATCAGGAAGTTTAAGAACATATACATGGCAGATTTTGAGTCTGTGCATGCCCACTTTTTATTACCAACCAAGTTTTTGTTTATATGATTGGATTAGAAGTGCTTAGACTTCCCCACAACTGAATCATAAGTTCTGGAACTTTCCTAGTAAGCTCAAGAGGTTCAGCTCTGTTGTGTTTGTGCAGTGTAATTACTGCTATATCTGTTTGGTTTCCTGAAAGGGGAGGAAACTGGCTCAGTGGTGATGACCTTCAAGAATGAGCTGTACGTCTTAGAAATTGCTGTGAAAGCAGTTTATGTTTGTAAGGTTTTAAAATCAGTAAGAATATGAATGAGCTAAAACCCACTCTATAAGTAGGAGAGGAAGATTACCAAAAAGCATGTTGTATATTGCTACCAAGAATTTTTCCCAAATGATTCAGTAAATTTGAAGATTATTTCATAAATAGTTCTGTCAAGCAATTCCTGGTATTTTTGACTTCCATGACTTGTTATATAAAATCACATTTTTACGTGTAAAAATAAACTAAACAACTAGTAGTACAATACAAAAATAACATGAGATCCTTGTTCTAAAAATTTTTTGAATACAGAATATGAAAATGGACATTAAATGATGACCTTGCACTAAAATAGGGAAAACAAAATAGTATATATCCAAATGTGTTCAAGAAATCAAAAAATTACCTATAGCTCCACAATAAAATACATGGAAATAGCTTGCTATTTTTATATACCTTTCCAAAATATTAAGACAACTTTCCGTAAGACCAGAATGATTCTGTTGGACTAAATCCCTGTCCTTTCTAACATATTGCTACTTTTTTAAATACTGTATCATAAGTTCAGCCTGTCATATTTTTTGCATCAATCATTATGAATACCAGACCATTTGTAAGTGTGGTTAAAGAGCAAAATGCTAATTTACATCTCTAGTAAATATTGTTACAGGATTCATGAACTTGAATAATTCTACAGTTTGAAACTCTGATGCTATATATACATGATATAATGTATTCAGACTTTGATTACTACATATTTAAAATGGAATGTTTTTGGTTGTGCATATGGATGTGAAGTGAAAATATTAGCCTTAACTTTAATCTTTGGATATTTGATAGTGTTTATTTTGATATTGGTGAATTAGTCGCCAGTAAATTTTACAGAAGCACTTGATTGAAAATTGTACTTGAATACATACATGCATGCTGCTAAACTAGAACTTTAATTTTTTCCCATAACTTTTATAAGTCCCATTTATAAACACACTTTTAAAAATAACAGGTCCAAGTTAGAGTGATGTGTGTATATTATTCCCCAAAAAAGTACTGGTGTGATATCGTGTATGAATGATCATTTAAATACAGTACATTACTGTAGAAGCTAAATCAATCTTTATAATTAAACAGAAATTACAAAACTAGAAATAATCAACATTGTAAGATATGTTAATAAAAACCTGTCATTTGGTTTGTGAAAGGTCCTTAAAGATGTTTAATGCCTACATGTTATTCCTTTTTTTCAGATTGTTAACAGTAATACATGTGAATGAGTGTGGCTGAAAAGATCAAAGTTTAACATAACTAGTAGTTGCTTTAAGGTGGAATTAAGTGTAAAGGACTTAATTTACTTCCTGGCTTTTATTTATAGATTTTCCTGTGTTGTCTGTCTGTGTCTCATAACCGATGCAAAGTGTATGAGTTCTGGGTAGGGAGAGAAGGAAATGGATTTCTTGTCACCGTTGTAGACCTTGCTCTTTTCTGAAAGTTGCCAGCTAGACTTCAGGATTTTAAAGTGCTTTATGATACTGTTCATTGTGAGTGTTCTGTGGCCTTGTTTGAATTCACAATGCTCATACCTACCCCTCTAACCTATAGCTTGCCAGCTAGTTACCAGCTAGGAGTCCATTTTTTCCCTCTGATTTTTCATTCTGATTTACATATTTTGATATTTATTGATTTTAGTGACTTAGAAAAGATATTGACTAAAAGTGCTGAAGGCTTGGAAGTAATAAGATGAGAAATGTGACCCAGGATTTTCTGTATCATTTCCAAGGTTATGACTGCTAACTCTCAAATCCCTGTTGCTAGTTTGTGTCTGAGGTGTTGGAAAAAAGAAGTCTGGTTTTATTTTTTTTAAAGATTTATTTATTTATTTGAAAGTCAGAGTTACACAGAGAGAGGAGAGGAAGAGGGGGAGAGAGAGAGAGAGAGAGAGGTCTTCCATCCACTGGTTCACTCCCCAGTTGGCCGCAACGGCCGGAGCTGCACCGATCCGAAGCCAGGAGCCAGGAGTTTCTTCTGGGTCTCCCACATGGGTGCAGGGACCCAAGGGCTTGGGCCATCTTTTACTGCTTTCCCAGGCCATAGCAGAGAGCTGGATCGGAAGTGGAGCAGCCGGGTCTCGAACCGGCACCCATATGGGATGCCGGTGCTTCAGGCCAGGGTGTTAACCCGCTGTGCCACAATGCCGGCCCCATCCTGGTTTTAACCACTAGAATGAAGTCACCAACTCAAGGTGCATTCACTGGTGGGTGTGCCTGATAACTGATAGTTGTGGAAGACCAGCTGGCCTGCTCCCATGTCTCAGTTCCATTTCCAACACATGGCCCTTTCCTTGACCTATGATCTAACTGGATGGTGTCAAGCATTACTTAATTCAACAGAAATGATTTGGGGTAGGCAGAAGCATGGCAATTTGATCACTTTATTTATAACACTTCAAGTTTCCTATTAAGCAGGCACATCAAATATTGGCAGAGCTGTCACCTGCTATCTTAGCATTAATAGTAATCTGCAGTGGAATGAAAGTAACTTCAGCTGATGGAACACAATGAAAGAACACACCGAGACCTAGTGCAAAAAGGGACCTTGTGTGAGTTAAATTAACATAAGGTGTTAACGATCCCAAATTGAGGAGCCAAAGCCCAAGAGTAGACCAGGAGTCAGGAGCACAGGTAAAGGCTTCAGCTTGAGGGGAGGAAACAGCACCAGAGCAAGCAGAGAGGCTCTGGAGCCCATCTGGAGGTTCTGTTTGATCCTGGCTTATCTTGGTGCCCAGGAGCAGGACCCCATGTGGAGAGCAAGCAGACTGAGCGCATCTTGGGACTTGACGTAAGTTGCAAAAGTTTTAGGAGGGGCCGGCGCCACGGCTCACTTGGCTAATCTTCCACCTTGCGGCGCCGGCACACTGGGTTCTAGTCCCGGTCGGGGCGCCGGATTCTGTCCCGGTTGCCCCTCTTCCAGGCCAGCTCTCTGCTGTGGCCCGGGAGGGCAGTGGAGGATGGCCCAGGTGCTTGGGCCCTGCACCCCATGGGAGACCAGGAAAAGCACCTGGCTCCTGGCTTTGGATCAGCGTGGTACGCCGGCCATAGCGGCCATCTGGGGGGTGAACCAACTGAAGGAAGACCTTTCTCTCTCTCACTGTCTAACTCTTCCTGTCAAAAAATTAAAAAAGAAATATGAAAAATTGCTTCAGTGTTAAAGCATTTAAATTCATTTATTTAGTAAATATTTGCTGAGTTTATTGAGGATTTCCTATGTGCCAAACACTATGATAAATACTGGAAATATAATGGACAATGTCAGGTAATCCCTACCCTCAAATAGCTTTTTATGTGATCAATGCTCCAAATGATATGTGTATTTGGGGAAGGGGGTGTGGAGTCACGGGTGATACACAAAGACTCTCTCAACCACACTTGGGGAGTACATGCAACCTTCCAAGGGATAGGGATTTCTTTTAAGATTGTATTTATTTAAGAGGCAAAGACAGAGGTCTTCCATCTGCTGGTTTGCTCCCCAAATGGCTGCAATGGCCAGAGCTGGGCCGAACTGAAGCCAGGCACCAGGAGCTTCTGGGTCTCCTGGTGTAGGGACCCAAACACCTGGGCCATCCTCCACAGCTTTCCCAGGCCATCAGCAGGGAGCTGGATCAGAAGTGGAGCAGTCGGGACTCAAACTGGTGCCCATTTGGGATGCTGGCATCACAGGCAAAGGTTTAACCTGCCACACCGTATCATAGCCGTGGCATAGGGATTTATGATATCCCCAAAAGCCATGTAGGTACGGTAGGGATACTTTTATCAGGAAGAAAGAAGAAGTATGGAGAGTACTGTTTTAAGTAGGCATTGGGATAGTATTTGCAAAGATCTTGAGTTAATAGAGCACTTTAGTTGTGGGCCTGAAGAAAGGAAATCATTCTGACTCATCCTATGTGTGTTTGAGAGAGATGTATTAGTTGTATAAGTCATTTTAATTAGGGGTTTTAGACTTCTCAGCAGTGGGAAGCCCTTTTAAAGCTTTAGACAGAGTGACATGATCAAATTTGTATTTTAGAAAAGTCAATCTAGCTGTACTGTGGAGAAAAATCGGGAGGTCTGTAAGGTATCTGTTCCAAGAGTCCAGACATACAACGGTTGGCTCAGCTAAGGAAGTGTGGTAATAGAGAAATGTGGATAGTATCAAAAGGTACTTGGCAGAACTTAGAAGAGTGACAGCAAAGAATTTAAGTACTTTCTGTGTGTCAGGTACCAAGCTAAATGCTAGGAAAAGCATACTGAGCAAGACGGAACAGACCAATGTCTGCTCACAGTCTAGTAGAAAGAACACTGTGTGATGACAAGTCAACCAGCGAGTTGGACAGAGGGCTCATTTAGTTTGGGTTGATCACAAAAAGTTACATGAAAAAGTGATATTTAAGCTGAGACTGGAAAAAAGGGTGGTGAGCTACATGAGGGAAGAAATTGGGAAGGGCATTTTAAAGGGTGTAGCACATAGCCCCTGAATTCAGAGGAAGCAGTTTATACTCAAGAAACCAAGATAATAATAGTGAGGCATAAGAAGCAGAGTCAGGTGTGCCCAGATGATGTAGGAATCAGGTCACGGCTTCCTGAGTTGTGTTGAGGGTTTTGGTCTTTATAGCCTTTATTTTGTTCATGGCCTCAGTTCAGAGCAGAGGTCAGCAAATCTTGTCTATAAAGGGCCAAATGATTCTTCACAGGAATCCTTCAAGTCTGCCACTGTAATTTAGATGTGTGTATATATATATATATACACACACACATACATATATTACACATACATAAGAAGTAGGCATGGCTGTGTTCTAGTAAAACTTATTTTACAAAAGGAGACTAGCCCGTAGGTTGCCAATCCTTAGTATAGAAAATGACAGGAGTTGGTTGGTAGATTGGTAGTGCTATTTATGAGTTAGGAGGCAGCATGGGAGAACAGGTATAGTGCTGGGTGTGATTTGTACAGATTTTTGACATGAGTATGATGTTTCCTGTGGGTCATCCAGTGGATATGTGTAATTGAGGAGTTTGAAGCTAGACTCAGGGAAGTCCTCACCTATAAATTCTAACACTCGATGGGGGTGGCTACCCACACAGAAGAGGGCTCGTGCTCATACCCTACGTGGCGTGGTTGTTTAGAGGATAGGCAGAAGATGAGTAGCCTAAGCACGAGGATAAATAGAAGGGGTTGGGGGTGGGGATTTGGAATGTGAAATCCCAAAAGGAAAGATAATTTTAACAAAAAGGAATTAACCAACAAATGTCAAGTGCTCTGGAGAGGTTAAGTAAGAAAAACAAACAAACAAAAAACTTCATTGGATTTTATAACAAAGTAATTGATGTCCTTGATGAGGATAGTTTTGTGAAGTGATGGGGTTAGAAGCCAGAGAAGATAACTTTTGGAAGTGAGAAGGTGGAAAAGTTTGGCAGAGAGGAATTAAACACACTTTTCTAACTCTCCCTAGCATGGCCAGGACTTACTTCGGTGTCTTCAGGTACCTGGCCATGTTGCACCAAACTGTTACTTCCAATGAGTTTTTATGTTTATTTATATGGTATCGTTTACCATCTGTGTCTGCAGCTTGGAATCCACAGTTCTGGGTTTGAATTCCCTCCTCTTACTTCAGTATACTTGGAATGTGTCATGTTTCAAGCAACAGGCGACCTGACTAAGCAGTGACTTGTAGAAGTAGAGGTTTATTAATGTCGGGCGGAGGAAGCTCTGAAAGCAGGCGTACAAAAAAGGGAGGCTGCTCAAGGAACCCTTACAGATCTAGACTCCACCTGTTTTCTTTTTCCACATCACAGTAGGCTTCATCCTCATGACTGCAAGATGGCTGCTGATCTCCAGCTGCCCTGTGCAAGATGGCAGGTAACCTGATCCACTAGGCAAGGAAAGGCCAAAAGGCCAAAAGCCTCTTAAGGATGTGTCCTCTGTTTGCCAAGAGAAGCCCTTAGCTTACTTTCACATACATCTCATTAGTCAACAATGTTAGGTGGCCACTAACCTTTTCTGCAGAAAAACAAGCTGGTGAGTGTCCCAGCTTTTGAAGCTTCTGTGGTAGAGAAAAACAGGAGAAAAAGATTGTAGTTTCTGGGTGCCTGTTCAGTATCCGCCACATTTTGGTTTCTAATCTGTGCAACAGAGAAAATAGCTAATGATTAAATGAGCATAGACTTCTGGCTTCCAGTAATAGTAGATTTTTTAAAAGTTTTTTTATTTATTTTATTTGAGAGAGTTACAGACAGTGAGAGGGAGAGACAGAGAGAAAGGTCTTCCATCCACTGGTTCACTCCCCAAATGGCTGCAATGGCTGGAGCTGTGCTGATCTGAAGCCAGGAGCCAGGCGCTTCTTCCCGGTCTCCCATGTGGGTGCAGGGGCCCAAGGACTTGGGCCATCTTCTACTGCTTTCCCAAGCCATAGCAGAGAGCTGGATCAGAAGTGGAGCATCTGGGACTAGAACTGGTACCTGTATGAGATGCCGGCGCCGCAGGTGGAGAATTAACCTGTGCCACAGCGCTGCCCCTCTAGTAATAGTAGATTAAGTGATTCAAACTGTATCACTTACCTATGACTAACAAGTTATCTAAACCTAATGCCATAAAGCAGTATGTATTACATCTCAGTTTCTGTGGATCAGGAATTCAGGGGCATCTGCAGCTGAGTAGTTCTGCCCAGGGTCTCTTAAAAGACTGCAATTAAGGTTTCAGCCATGGCAGCAGTTATCAGAGGCTTGTCAGGGCTGGAGGATCTGCTCCCAAACTCAACATGAGTTAATGACCAGAAACTAGTTTCTTACCAAGTGGGGCACCACCTGGGGCTGCTAGCAACACAACAGCTGATTTCCCCCCAAAACAGGTGATCTAGGAGAAGCAGGGAAAGAGGAGAGAAAAAGGAGGGAGGACACAAAGCATGCTTATGAAGACAGCTCCAGTGCCTTAAAAAAAAATATATATATATATATATTTAAAAGAGTTACAGAGAGATCTATCACTGGTTCACTACCCAAATGGCCTCAGCAACCAGGCCTGGACCAGGCTGGAGCCAGGAGCCCTAGGAGCCAGGAGCCAGGAGCTTCCTGCAGGTCTCGCACTTGGCTACAGGGGCCCAAACACTTGGGCCATCTTCCGCTGCTTTTCCCAGGCACATTAGCGGGCAGTGGGGTTGGAAGTGCAGCAGCTGGGTTTTGAGCTGACATCCCTATGGGCTACCAGCATCCCAGGCAGAGTCTTACACTGCTGCGCGACAACACTGACCCCCAGTGTCTTTTACAACCCAGTTTTGGAAGTGGCATATCACTTTTGCCAAACGTATGAATCCTATAAATTATTACACAAGAGTGTAAATACTAGGATATGAGAATCATTAGTGGGTCCATTTTCTTAAGAAAACTTCAAATGCCAAATGAGTGGGCAAAGGCTGAAGAGACCCCTGAGATAAGTATTCATTGCAGAGAAAGATGGTAACCATACAGTAGAGGAAACTGATGGGCACCAAGGTTAACCAAGTGAGTCAAGTTAATCCTCACCAGTAATCAAACAGCTTGACTTCACGAGCCCCCTAAGCAAATGTGCTGAGAAGTACACACTTCTGTATTGTATCCGCAAGAAATGCACAGCTTCATTCCAGTCTTGTGGAAACATCAGACAAACCCAGCTGAAGGACAGTGTCTGAAATAACTAACCAGTACTCTAGGGAAGTGCCAGGGTGAAAGGTGAAGAAAAACTGAAGAAGTCTGTAATACGGGAGGAAACTAGAGAGAAATAACTAAATGCAATGTGGAATCTTGGACAAGGCTCTGGCATGCAAAGAATTGGTATTAGCCAGAAAACTAGCAAAATTCAAATAAGACTGAGGTGTGCTGGGGATGTATTTCTGAGACACTCACTGCTACTGCCATTTGTATTGAGCTGCTGTTCACTGACAGGTGCTTAAACTTGTCTTTGGCTCGCTGAGATGTTCTTGGGATTCCATAAGACTGGGCTCTGGGCCGGCACCGTGGCTCACTATTATTTTAGTTAATAGTTTTAAACCAATTTTTAAAAATTTTTTTAATTTATTCATTTGGAAGGCAGAACAATGAAAGAGGGAGAGACAGAGAATGAGAAATCTTGCATTCATTGGTTCACTCTCCAAATCCCTGCAACAGCTCCATCTGGGCCTCCCACATCTGAGGCAAGGCCCTAAGCACTTGGTACATCTTTTGATGCCCTCCAGGTGCATTAACAGGAGGATATATCAGAAGAGGAACAGCCGAGACTTGACTCAAAACCAGCGCTCTGATATGGGATGCCACCTTCACAAGCCATGGCTTAACCTACTGCACCACAACACTGACCTCTAATGGTAACTTCCGATTTTGATAATTGTGCCATAGTTATATGAGTTGTTAACATTAGGCGAAGCAGGGGTGTGTAGGAACTCTTTGCACTATTGATGCAATTCTCCCGTAAATCTAAAACTTACTCAAAAATCAGAACAATAAAAGGACCTATAAGAAAGCTTTTTGTCAAAGAAAGGTTAAGTTCATATTGAGAGGACTCACAAAATAGCAGAAAAATTGACTCTTAATAGTCAATTTCAAGAAATGTCCTAGAAAAATTTTAAGATAAATATCCTCAGAGTATATAGGTAGAAAAAGATAAAATAATGAAATGGGTGAGGATTAGACTCATGTCAGACTTTCTGCAAACGGCCACAAAGCAAGGCAAAATTGGGCAGAATTTTCAAAAATCCTCAAAGTATAACCCAGTAATGTTAAGGCCATGGTGTCCTTTAAGTTTCAAGATAGAACAATAGTTTAAGCATGTAGATATCAGCTGTTCTAAAGAAAAGTCTAAAAGACTGACTTTATCCAACTTCAGTCCTTTCAATACTGAAAGGAAGGTGGTTTTGATCATACTCCAGCTCTAGAACAATTCAATCTTGGTCACAGCTGCTAATCTTTTTCCAGTGCCTGGACAGTGATTACATCATCCAAATTCTCAAATTGTTTCTAGAAGCAACATCATAAGACAATATGCATAAGCCAGAGTCAGTAGAAAAATAATACAGACATGTGGACTTAAGATATTAAAGTTGTTTGCCACATGCACTGATTTTTTAAATTTAAAAAAGAACAACTTAGAAATTCTAGTACTGAAAAATCACCAACCTAAGGAACTCCATAGAGCTGTTTAAAGATATAGTGAAGAAGGAATTAGCAAACTGGATTATAAATCAGAAGAGATTACCTAGAATATGGCACAAAGACTACAAGATGGACATTAAGTAGGAGATAACAGACATAAAGGATGAGGATATCAAACACACTTGAGAGATGCAGTCCCAGAGACGGGAGAGAGAATGTGGGAGAGACAATATTGCAAGAAGTAATGGGTTATAATTTTCCTGAACTGATGGAGGACATTGAACTATAAATACATGAAGTTCAGTAGATCCCAAATAGGATAAATATGATGTAATCTGTACCTGGGTATATCAGTGAAACTGCAGAAGGCTACTTAGTGGGAAACGGATGCATTACCACAGAGATGTCTGACTTCTCACTAGTAACATTGGGAACAAGAAGGCAGTAGAAAAACATCTTTAATATTGAAATAACCTTTATCCAGAGATCTACACAACATATAATCAAGAATAAAAACATTAAAAATGGAGAGAATTTAACAACCACATATCCTCACTAATGAAGAAAAATCCAAAGAGAGTTCTTTAGGCAAAAGAAAATAAGCCTCAGTGAAAGACTGAATTTCAGCAAGAGACGAAAACAAAGCTGTGGTAAATATGTAAATATAGCTAAATAAACATTTATTGCATAAAATTACCATCATGCATTCTATGGGATGTCAGTGTGTCTATATATGTGTTTGATATAGAATATAACTGATGGGGTAAACAGAATGGAAATGTTTCATGGTTCTTATATAATCTCAGAAGAGAAGAGAAGTTAACATATATAGAATAGAATATAGTCTTAAATATTTGTGATCCCAAATTTGGCAATAGTTTTCTAGATGTGTCCCCTGAAGGACAAACAACCCCCTACCCCCCACACTCTTTCTGAGACTATTTGTTTGAAAGGCAAAGAGAGAGATCTTTGATTGGCTGGTTCACTCCCCACTTGGATGCAGTGACCCCAGGGCTGGGCCAGTCCAAAGCTAGGAGCTGAGGCCCAGCCACTATGACATTATCTGCTGCCTGCCCAATATCGTTAGCAGGATGCTGGATGGGAAGCAGAGCAGCTGGAACTTGAACCTGTGCTTCAATGTAGGATGATAGTGTCACAAGTGCCGGCCTAACCCACTGCACCACAACGCTGGCCCAACAACCCCCAACTCAAAAATAAATAAATAAATAGAGATTCATCAACATTTGAAACTTAGGTGCTTCAGAGAATACTATTAAGAAAATGAAAACACACCCCATGTGTTTTCATATGGCAGAAAGTAGTAGCAAATTCTGTATCCAGAATATATTAAAGATTATCAACAGAAAGCCCAAATGGAAAATGGGCAAAGGACTTGGATAGACTTTTCTCAGAAGAAGATAAATGGCAATCAAGCATATGAAAAGGTGTTCAACATCATTAATCATTGGGGCTATGCAAATCAAAACCACAATGTGATACCACTCTACAACCACCAGGTTAACTTTAATGACAATAATAAAAAGATGGATAATAAGTGTTGAGGATCTGGAGTTGTTGGGCCCTCATGAATTGCCAGTAGGAATGGAAAAGGATGCATTTGCTATGTTTAGTATTTCCTCAAAAACTTAAAAACACAGCTACCCCATGACCCAGAAATTATACTCCTAGCTACATAACCCACACCAAAAAGTGTTCACAGAAAAACTTGTGCACAAATATTTACTGCAGTGTTATTTATGATAGTAAACCAAAGTCAATAGATGAACAAAACATTCAAGGGAATATTATTCAACCATAAAAGGAATGAAGTACAGATACATGTTACAACATGGATGAATCTTGAGAACATTAAGAAATCAGATACAACAACTACCCAAAAAGGCCATTTACATGACATTTCAAGGATAGGCAAATCCATACAGATAGGAAATAGGTTAGTGGTTGCTGGGCGAATGGGAGAGGGAGATGTGGGGAGCAGTGACTGCTAATGTGGGTAAGATTGCTTTTGAGGGAGATAAAAACTTTCTGGAATTAAATAGCAGTAATGGTTGTACAATCCTGTGACCATGAGGATACTTCAAAAGGTTCCTGGAAAATAGAGTTATGTATTTTAGGGGCAAAAGAATTTTGAAATACCTGCATAGTTTTTTTCATAGTACACATTTTTATAAATGTGAAGATCTCATAAAAATTAATTTCAAAATTTTTTGCTTCACAATAAACATCTTTTAAGTCCATTTTCCATGATAAACTATTGTAGACTTTAAAAAGATGGATTTTGTCATATATGAATTATATCTAAAAACATCCAGTTATACAATCACATATTCTTAAAGTGCTAATGTATATTACAATTTCTGTGACTTACATTTTGACAAATCCTGCCGGGTGATGTGGTGGGAAGAATATAAGCATTGAAAAGAGGCAGACCTAGGCTTTAATCCAAGCCACTGCTGTGTGATTCTTGGAAATTCAGTCAATCCCACCCAAATCTGTTTCCTCACCCTTGTAGCGGGAATAGAACTTCAAGGTTGTTGTGAGGCTAGGCGTAATGTGTAGAAGGATACTTACAAAGATCAGATGGCTAGATCCTCTGAAATGAGGAACCAAAACCAAAATTCAACTCAGGTGAAGAATTCATGTTATAAACAGATGACAAATTCTACAATAAACAATAGATTTAGTTCTTTTTAAAAATACATCTGCATCATAAAAAAATTAATGGTTGGAACTTGGGAAACCTAAAGATTCTTCAAAAGTAAAGATGTTGGTTTTGACAAGTTCTTCAAGACCAGAGAGTTAACCCTTGCATTTATTTCATCTGATATGTGGAGCACTTAATACATGTTAAATGAAAAAAAAATTAATAGTAAAATATACCTTGAAAAGTCAATTTCTAGATATTTTAAAAAATCAAATAGGGCAAAACTTCCAAACTAATGTGTGAGTGTGCAATCAACTACTAAAAAGCAATCCAAAATAAGAAAAAAGTACAAAAAATGTAGCTGGTAGAGAGAGAGAGAAAATAAGAAGGTGATGATTTCAGTCTGTACTTAAATTACTGTGAATTGCAAATGATCAGAATTCCTAGTTAAAAAGGTTGTCAGACTAGATTAAACAGAAAACCAATACATGCTAATTACAAGAGACAAAGCTAAATCAATTACAGATAGATTTTTTTTTTTAACAGTACTTTTCTGGAGAGACACATTGAAGCATGGTAGAAGTAACTTAAATCCTGACCTTTGCTTTAAAATCTAGCATGAAGGTGGGAAATGGAGGAAGGGCATATAAAGGAAGAAAAGTTGACCATGTACAGTAGTCCCTCCTTATCCATGGGGGGAGACAGTGCAAGACCCCCATGGATGCCTAAAACCACAAACAGTACTGAACCCCATATATACACACTTTTGACCAAATTTAGTTTGCAAATTTAACACAGAAAATAAATAAAATAGAACATTTGTAACAATGTACCATAATAAATGTTATCTGAATATAATCTCTCAAACTATTGTACTTCCCCTTCTTGTGATAATACAGTCCCTACAGGATGAGATGAATAACATAGGCATTGTGATGTAGCATTCGGCTACTACTGACTTGATAATCAGAAGGAAGATCATTTAGCCATGTTGATAGAAGTCAGATGGGTGGCATAGACAGCAAGGATACACCGGACATAGGGCTGATTTACATCCTGGGTGGATGGAATGGATAGCATAAGATTTCATCATACTACTCAATGGCATGCAATTTAAACTTAACAAATTGTTTATTTCTGGAGTTTTCCATTCAATATTTTTGAAACATGGTTTACTCCAAGTAACTGAATCCAAGGGAAGTGACGCCACAGAGAAGAGGAGGCTGCTATACAGGTAATGAAGCTGGAGAATGGGCGGGTCATGGGAGTGTCTATAGCCTGTCACATTGTACGTGTTTCAAGTTTTTCATAGTAAACTATGACCAAGTTGAATTCATCTTCCAAATAATGGAAGGATGGTTTGATGCTAAAAAAATAAAATAATTTGCCACATTAACATATAAAAGAGAAGTTAGGATCATCTAATAGATACAAAAGGGGCAGACAAAATCTAGCATAGGTTCATAGCAGACACTGTTACCAACTAGTGAGAGCAGATAATTTCCTTCATCTGATAGAAGTTAACTGCCAAAAAGCTAGTTGTAGCAAATATGTCTAACGATGAGACATTGAAAGCTTTCTCCGGAGATTGTGAACAAGATAAAGTTGTTCTCTACAATTTCTCTGTTCAACAAAGCACTGGATGCTCTAATCAGTTCAATAAGAAGCAAAAGAAATAAAAAGTAAAATGATTGAAAAGAATGAAAGCATTCAGTGATAATAAGATTGTATACAGGCCGACACCATGGCTCACTAGGCTAATCCTCCTTTGCGGCGCCGGCACACCGGGTTCTACTCTCAGTCGGGGCGCCAGATTCTGTCCCGGTTCCCCTCTTCCAGGCCAGCTCTCTGCTGTGGCCTGGGAGTGCAGTGGAGGATGGCCCAAGTCCTTGGGCCCTGCACCCGCATGGGAGACCAGGAAAAGCACCTGGCTCCTGGCTTCAGATCAGCGCGATGCGCCAGCTGCAGTGCGCCAGCCACAGCGGCCATTGGAGGGTGAAACAATGACAAAAGGAAGACCTTCCTCTCTGTCTCTCTCTCACACTGTCCACTCTGCCTGTCAAAAAAAAAAAAAAAAAAAAAAGATTGTATACAAGTAATGTGATTGTGCCCACAAAAATCTAAAAGAATCTACAGATATATTATTCCAATTAGAGTTTAGTGTCGCTCCCCCTCTTCGTGGAGGAACGACACAGGACCCTGCGCTGTTCTTTCGTCTGCTCAGCCCTTCCCGGGTTTGCTGCTGGTTCTTCCCGGGTTGGCTGCCGTCCTTCCACCTCCGTGGAAGGGCGGTTCCCCCTGCCACTTTCCCCACTTCCGCGGGGGAGTGGCACACCGCCGGCCGGCTCTCTCGGGGGCTGCTCAGATGTTCCTCAGGTGTTCCTGGTGCATGTTGTCTCTCTCCTCCTTTATAGTCCTCTTCCACCAATCCCAACTCTGCTACCCACACACCGAGTACGCTGCTCTCCTCCAATCAGGAGCAGCTCCTGCAGCTTGTCAAGTTGGTGAGAGGCAGCTGTGTAGAAGCTGTTTACTCCTCTCCCAGCGCCATATTGTGGGAGAGCAGATACATAGAATAAGTCTTTTTTTTTTTTTTTTTGACAGGCAGAGTGGACAGTGAGAGAGAGACAGAGAGAAAGGTCTTCCTTTTTGCCGTTGGTTCACCCTCCAATGGCCGCCGCGGCCGGCGCGCTGTGGCCGGCGCACCGCGCTGATCCGATGGCAGGAGCCAGGAGCCAGGTGCTTTTCCTGGTCTCCCATGGGGTGCAGGGCCCAAGCACCTGGGCCATCCTCCACTGCACTCCCTGGCCACAGCAGAGGGCTGGCCTGGAAGAGGGGCAACCGGGACAGAATCCGGTGCCCCGACCGGGACTAGAACCCGGTGTGCCGGCGCCGCTAGGCGGAGGATTAGCCTATTGAGCCGCGGCGCCGGCCATAGAATAAGTCTTAATTCCAGTAACTTAGTCTAGTCCGAGTTGCTCCCCACAGTTTAGATAGATTACTGGAAATAAAGTTAATATGTAAAAAAATTATTTCCAAAAAATGAAAAATTTTGAAAGATCCTATTTATAAAAGCATACAAGTATCAAAAACTGGCATAACAAAAAAATTGATAAAACCATAAGAATTGAAGATTTAATTAAACATGTTTAAAATTGGGATGCATGTTCTAAATTGGGAAACTCATTATTTGTAAAAACTGCTATTTTTCCTTAAATTAATCTATAACCAGAGCCAATGCATGAAAATTCAAAGGCACAAAACTGCAAGATGACTCTCAGATGTATTTGGAAATGCGGAGATATAAGTTAAGCCCAGACTTTATAAAAACAAGATGGGAAGGCACGTTGTGTCTGTTGTCAAGATTTATCTGTTCTAATTCAATAGCAGAGGGAGCTTGCTGCTCTAGTCCAGGAGAAGATAGTTTTAAAAAGTGGAGAGAATGCAGTTCAGGGAAGAGTGAGGGAGAAAACGCAGAGAAAACTCCATGCAAATTAGAGGGCCACAGCGGACCAATGTGGAGGGTGTGGATGCGCACACTCAGGACCCCAGCAGCCGAGAGCCTCCGCACCAGCTTTGGAAACAGGTGAGACCAGACTGCAGCAGCCCAGCCACTGGTGATAAAGCTGCGGAAAGAGCCTGGAGGAAAGCAGGTGCACATTTTGCGCACACGTAGCAGCTGCGCCAGCTCGTGTCCGTGCCCAGCAATCAGCCGGGCAGACTCCTGAGTCTGGCAGGGAGAACTGATGGGGGCTGGGTGCTCATGGCAGGCTTGTGTGCCAGCCCTGTGAAAACACTGAGGCTGTGTGGAAGGCTCTGGGTGTGGCTGGGACTTCGGGCAGTCACTGTGGGAGGCTCCCCACGCTCAGGGCTCCCTGGCGTTGCTGGGGAGGACCACACAGATCCTTTGCGTGGAGTGACTATTGTAGCCACTGGGGCTAGCGCCCAGGCACTGGACTCCTTTGAGGAGAGGAAACGAGCTGAGTCTATGCCAACAGAACAGAAAAGGAAGGAGGAAGCTGAACTCTCCGTATTTGAGCTGACATGATTCTACATGTAGGGGGTACAAAAGACTCCACTAAGAGACCACTGGTACTCATAGCAGAGTTTGGTAAAGTCCCAGGATATAAAATCAATACACAAAAATCAACAGCCTTTGTATACACAGAGAATGCCTTGGCTGAGACAGACCTTCTAAGATCAACTCCATTCACAATAACTGCAAAAAATAATCAAATTTAACCAAGGATTAACTTCTTTGAAGTTAATTAAGTTTCTAAAAAAAAAAAGTCAAATTAACTTCAAGATGCAATGACTTTGAACAGCCCTTGTCTCAATTGTTGAGGAACAGTTTTTTCATGCAAATTGTTGAACTCTTTACTTAGTATAGAGTTGGTTTTCTGTGTATAAATTTAATCGAAAATGGATCTTAAAGGGGAATGGGACTGGGAATGGGAGAGGGAGGAGGAGGGGTGGGAGAGTGGGTGGGAGGGCGGGTATGGTGGGAAGAATCACTGTATTCCTAAAGTTGTACTTATGAAATACAAGAAGTCTGTATTCTTTAAATAAAAGGTTTCTTTGGGGGAAAAATAAATTAAAAAAAAAAAGAAATAATTGAATAGTAATTCCAGAGACAGTGCAGTTGGTGCCAGAACAGATTAAGCAGACCAAAGGAAAAGAGTAGAGCCCAGCAGCGGAGCCAGGCCTGGACGAACCTCATTCACCACAAGGGTCACTCTGCACAGCAGTGGAAAGAGGACCGGCTTTTCAGTGAATGATTGTAGTATCTGTGTTGGCTCTCATCACACCATAGAGGACTCTCTTGCAGGTAGATGATAGCCATACAAAAGAAAAGCAAAACAATAAAAACTGGAGGGTGTGGTAGTCCTTCATGCTGCCCAAGTAGTGTTGGGTTTCCTTTCAGGTCCTTGTTAGGATTATAATTCCCCACCCCTTGAAACCATGTAGCCACATCACTTGCTCTGGCCAGTGTCATGTGACTGGAAGAGATGTGTAGCTCCTTGTGGACTTTTTCAAAGCCAGCGAGTGATTGGCCCCGTTCTTTTTCCCACTGCCTGGGAGCTGGGGATGCTGGCAGTGGTGGGTAGGGTACTCTTGCCAGCCCGCGTCCTAGTCCGAGGGCTAGCCAGCCCTGTACTGCACTGGCAAACTAAACACGAGCAAAAATCAAACTGGAGTTTTAATGTGATGAGATTCCTGGAGTTGCTTGTTATAGAAACATAATCTAGATTATCCTCACGGACAGAAAACTTGAAATGGGTAATACAAATTGTAAAATATGGATCAATGATTTGAAGAAAACAGCAAGAAAGCTGTATTGTAGGAGGAAAGGGAGATCCACGTTATCCATTAGCAAAATATTTTCTAATGTGACGCACACACCTCAAGAATTTGCAGCTATACAAGAAAGGGCTAGAAAACAGAACGGGCTGCCTGCCATGGGCTGCCTTTCACCAGGCATGTGGGAGACGTAGCTCAGAAATATGACTGGCCGTTGGGTAGCACAAATGGAAAATAGTACAGTCCAGAATTTGGGAAAACTGAAGAGTTGGAGACACAGCTGCTCTCAGCCACAAGCACTAACGTAATACCAAAGCAGCTCTGAGCAAAGAGTGAACAGCACCTCATGGCAAAGGTAAGAGATTCTGATTTTGACAGCACTGGTAAAACCTCTGACAAACCTTTGCGAAAAGGTTGTCTTAGAGTCAAGGTCCAACTAAGGGGGCGACGCGCAGTGCATCCTTTCAGTGGGACAAAAATGGTTTCGGGAAAAGAGACTGAAGCGTGGCTCTGTTGCTGAGGTTTTCATAAATTCAGGTTTCCTGGAAAGAAGCTGAAAGAGAGCCACGGAAACAAGACAGCAACGAAACAGAGCGGATTCCAGAAGAGCACCTGGAAGACAGCTGTGCACGCAGCTTTTGGAGCCTGGAGCTGAGTGGACTCGGAAAGATGAAAGGCCTGCTGTGTTTCTCGGAGAGGTGTGTTGTTAGAGGAGCCACGACGTGGAGAGTGACAGTCTGTGACCTTCTGGGATTCAGATGGCTTTGTACTACCAACCACATATGGGAAAGTGGCCTGAGACAGCCGCACAACTTGCAAGGAGCTGGTGGCTCACCTGCCGGCTTCGTAAGGGAAAGGGAACGCATGTGCCAAGCTGCAGCCCCAGGCTGCAAAACACAGTGGACGAAGCAGCTCTTCCCCTAGAGCAGGGTGTGCACACCCACAAGAGGGAGGCCTCCAGAACCTCAGGGTGGCCGGGAATCCCCGAGCACAGGTGCTTCGTTAATTTTTCCGTTAGTGTTTGTTGTGGTCGTCCAGTCCCCTTTTCCATATTATGTATCCACACATTATGTTTTCTATGTAAGTAGGCATTTTCACTAAAATAACTTTGCAACTTTTTAAAATAAATATGAATTTTAAAATGTAAATGAAATTGTTTTATGGTTCTGCCTTTATACATTCTAAGGAAAACTAAGCATTAAAGTAGAAACACCAGGGGTTAAAGATTTTAGTTATAAAGGAACAAATGTCAAAGTTAAGTAAAATATTTTTGTCTAAAAGGAAGATGACAGTTGTAAATAAAATATACATAAGCAAGTACTCAGGTCAAAGAGGAAATCTGGATGAAACAAAATTAAATACTTTGGGCCTACAGTGTTTCAGAAATTTTGTCTGAGGCCAAATATTTTATGTCAATGTTTCTTCATTGTTTATATTGGCCCATATACTTAAGTTAGTTTCCTTTTTAAAAATAGATTATGGTCGGGGCTGGTGCTGTGCCCTAGAGGGTAAAGCTACCGCCTGCAGTGCCGGCATCCTACATGGGCGCCAGTTCAACTCCCGGCTGCTCCACTTCCAATGCAGCTCTCTGCTGTGGCCTGGGATAGCAGTAGAAGATGGCCCAAGTCCTTGGGCCCCTGCACCCGTGTGGGAGACCTGGAAGAAACTCCTGGCTCCTGGTTTCAGATGGGTGCAGCTCCGGCCATTGCAGCCAGTTGGAGAGTGAACCAGTGGATGGAAGACCTCTCTCTCTCTCTCTCTCTCTCTCTCTCTCTCTGCCTCTCCTTCTCTCTGTGTGTAACTCTGACTTTCAAATAAATAAATAAATAAATCTTTTTAAAAAATAGATTATGGTTCTTTAGGCAGCCATTTGTTGTCAAATTTTCCAAATCATCCGAACTAGTTAGTTAAATAGATAATTTTTTAAAAAATCATAATTCTGTAGTTTTAAACTAATTATTTTCATTTACTCAAAAGGCAGATCAATGAAGAGAGAGAGAGAAGGGTAGAGAGAGAGAGAGAGAAAGAGAGAGAGAGAGAGATCTTTTATCACTGATTTACTCCTCAAATGCCCACAACAGTCAAGACTGGGCCAGGCCAAAGCCAGGAGCCTGGAACTCTGTCCAGATCTCCCATGGTGGGTGGCAGGGGCCCAAGCACTTGAGCCACCTCCGCTGCCTCCCAGGGTGTGCATTAGCAGGAGGCTGGATTGGAAGTGGGGCTGAACTTGAACCCAGGCACTCTGATGCGGAATGTGGACACTCAGGCAGCAGCTTAACCAGCTGTATCACAGTGCCTACCTTAAATAATTTTATCTTCAAAATTCTCCTTTCTTGTATGACATTTGGGTTTTTTCATATTTTATTTTTTTCAATGATATTTATACTTCAGAACAATGCCCTTTGCTTCAGTTTTTCTAAAGAGAATCTCTGTGACGAATGACTGTGTAGAGAAGATGCTACCACCTGGCAGACTCGGACTGACAAAGGTTGGTTGGTTGCCTGGAATGGACGCTATAGTCAGGCAATTTCTCCTAAATGTCCTTGATATGTCCTTGATCATTTAAAGGAATAGTTTCTTTAAAGATGTTACTTTCTCTTTAGTTTTCACTAATATGTGTAAAATAAAAACCTATGGTTGTCATCTATCATATTTTTACCATACGATAACTCTACTGCTGATAAAATTTATTAAATATAATTTTACTTCTCTATGAAATGATATAAACAGTAATGGTCTTTCAAAT